>NW_015387986.1:566082-568952 GCF_001527695.2 Protobothrops mucrosquamatus | reverse complement strand
TCCCAGTTTGGAGAAGGGGTTGGGACCAAGACCATCCAATGGGGATGGCACATCTCCCTTGGAATGTTTGGAGAGGCCAGGGGCTGAGGCTGAGACTGTCCCAAGACCCTTAGGCACTGGGTGAGGTGGTCAACTGGATGGGGATCTGCCTGCTCTCACAGACATGAGGGAGGATCGGCTGCAGACAGACAGTGGTGCCGAGAGGCAGCAGATCCCTCTGATGAGGAACAGCTGCCTCGCCCACTCAATCCAAGGGCATGGAGAGTAGAGCAGAGGAAGCTCAAAGAAGGTCTGTGAGGCTGCTTGGGAGAAAGTCGTCCCACCTATCCTCACAACACCTGGCTTGGGTTTAGCAGAGGCCTGGGGAGGGTGTCTTTGTCCAGAAAAAATGTTTTGCTTTGGCATGCACTTCCCTGGCCTTCGAAAACTGTGCTTTGAATTGTTTTTCCACCTGTGGTCTTTGACCCTTGCTTGTGGACTCTTGATCTTGCCTTGTGGTCCCTAAATCTTGTGTATGATTTATGGACTTTGCTCTGTTGACTTGCACCTTGGTTTTGGATTTGCCTGTGCAAATCAGGTCCGGTGATTATTGGCTTTTGTTTGTGGGACTGTGACTGACTTCAGGGAAGTTTGGGATGGAGCATTACCAGCCATTGTAGGGCCATTTGTTGTGGAATTAGCAAAGCAATAAAGGACTCTATCGAAGCCGGTATCTGCCTAGGCGACCTGGGTCATGACAATATTATTTTCAGAATGTTATCACACACAAACACACATAAAAATATATACCCTTATATATTTGTGTTCCTACAGCTCACATGTTGTAAACCATAACATTTGTATGAACATCATGCATGTGCTATTTGCAAAGAGTCATTGATAGTCAGATTGTACCCCTTGTTCAGAACAGGAGTAGAAATTAAAGCAACTCTAAAAAAAGTGATTGTCCATTCTCAGCTAAATCAGAATGGGAAAAAAACTGAAGCAAAGCCACTATGGGGCCATACTAGGTTGACAGAAGGTGAAGAAAAGGAGACAACGCTGCAGAATAAATGAATGAGCCAGTTTCATAATATCTGTATTCCTCCTTTTTATATAGGCATTCAATGGCACCTGATATATGAGGTATATTGAGAAGTTATTCCTTGTAGTATCTCAATGTGGGTCTTTTAACTGATTTCTACCTTAATGTTCTCTCCTCCCACTGCCCCAGGTTTCATTGGTAGGTGACAGCCTATATAAATTTGTTAAAGAAACAAATATGTTGAGGAGATGGGAGTCTATGGATCCAGTTAAGTAGGGTTTTCCATGATTTGCCTTAGTACAACATTTGATTATTTGTCTCCTAAGTCATCGATAACAGAGGTGCAAGAGTGCTGGACTTTCTATGGCTGCCTTAGGAAGAGCCATGAGGTTAACCTCCACCATCTTGCCCAAGACAGAAGCAAGTGAAGGTAATGGAGAAGCCTTTTCACACCACTTCAGAAGTGCCATCTTCGCAACATTCTGTACTAACATGAACTGAGCAATACCCTCTTCAGCTGATGAATCCAAAAACACCCTTATCTATGTTCATTGTGGTTTTGATGGATTTCTTTTAGCAAAATTGGGGGCAAAGAAATAGTGGTGAGCTACCATGACATCTTGTGGGCCTAAGAAAAAGGGAGATCCAAGAAACCAGCAGATAGGATGAAAATGAGGGTTCTCTTTGATGGAGAGAGTTTGTTCCAATATTAGTGCTGCATAACTACTCTTAGGGATATTTTCCTCTATAGTTTAATTGAGCTGGAAGATAAACAGCTCATCTGCAAAAGAGTTGCCCAAATGCATAGCAATAGTGTTATGTTGAATGTAACAAGGTTAAGATTACTATAGGTGAACCAGTGGTGGGATTCAAATATGTGAACAACTGTTCTCTGTGTGGATTCCTCTTCCAGAAGTCCATTCTGGGCCTAGGCAACAAAAAAATAGCTACCAGTTCTACCGAACTGGTGCAAACTGGCTGAATCCCACCATCTGAGGTGAACACATGCACTCAACTTCCAGGTAGCTACTTAATGGCAGCACAATGAGAAGGAAGAAAGTAAATCTTTATTACTATATAATAATCAAGTGGATTTTTACAGCTTAGTTACAGTAGTCATAATTATACTGGATTAGTATAAATGGACCCCAACCTATGAAGGGAAAAATATGGCCTCCAAGATACTTTCACTAGATAGAAAATCACAGCAAGTAATATAAATTTCAGAATTGATCGTTGAATAATGAATAACTTACTTCTGAACATAAAAGGCATCTTTGTTTTATTATCTTAGGGGAAAAAACATTCTGTATGAGACTGAAGAGAAATTGTCTGCCACTCAGAGTAAATCCTTGTATTAAATACAAGCTTCCCATTTAACACAGAGTCACTTTTTATTTGAACCGTTTTGAATCAATTCATCAAACTGAACAGTGATTGACAAAATGTAGCTTTATATAGAATAACAGACAATAATAATTTATGAGCAGCATTCACAGGACTATGTTATGATGGAGCATCTACGATAAGCCTAACCACAAATCAAGAAAAAGTTAAACTTGATGCCAAAGTATAGAAAACAGGCAGGTAATATATCTCCTGGATCTTAAAGTTTAAAAAATAAGAACAATCGAGAGGAAGTAGCTGATCGGTCGAAAAGGAATGAGTTGAAGTCAAGAATGAGAAACAGGTTTCTGTGGTGAAGTGATAAAGATGTAGTGTTAAAGTTATAGGCAGCTATTATACCAACAGACTGAAAGTATGCAGATAAATAAATAATGATTACTCCCATTCATCCAGATTCTTAAATCTTCTGTCTAGGAGCTCTACCATTTTCCTTTAAATG
>NW_015387986.1:481253-566041 GCF_001527695.2 Protobothrops mucrosquamatus | reverse complement strand
ATCGGTCGAAAAGGAATGAGTTGAAGTCAAGAATGAGAAACAGGTTTCTGTGGTGAAGTGATAAAGATGTAGTGTTAAAGTTATAGGCAGCTATTATACCAACAGACTGAAAGTATGCAGATAAATAAATAATGATTACTCCCATTCATCCAGATTCTTAAATCTTCTGTCTAGGAGCTCTACCATTTTCCTTTAAATGACCCAGCCTTCTTTGAATGTCAAGAAATAATTTAAGAGTGAGCATGGAAGAACAATCTATACAACATTACAGTTTTTCCAGCTCCAGATTTCTTGCCCATATTATAAACTCTGTATGAATGAAGATGCTGGTGGTGGTGGTGATCGTGGCAAAGATGTTGATTTATCACATTTACAGTATATTCCACTATCTTTTCTCCAAGAGCTCAAGGCAGCTTACATAGGGATTCACTTTTGTTTTATATATTTTACTGTCAATGTGTGAAATTAGGCCTAGGAAATCTGTAGAATGCCAAAAATGGGACATCAAAGTATGAAATGTTTAATATTTCACACATTACCTAGGCATTCAATGCAATGCCAAAAGGCAAACCAGCAGGAGTATAAAATACTCCCGCTAAAATGTCATTCTAGCCTTCCTTCTTGCAACAAGTAGGTCAAAAATGGTCTTTTTCTCTTGGGGTTTTTTTTTTCCAGTAAGAAAAGTCCTGTACTTTATTTTGCATTTCTTCTTTCATTTTCATATACATCTTCTCAACCTTAACTTTAACACTTCAAGTCTCCTTTCATACTTCACCTACATAGTTCTCGTCATTCTGTATAATGCCTTGGTATTACAGTATATACAATATCTAGGGAAAGTATATAACATATTAAAATAACACAAACGTTTCATACTTTGCCTAAAAATATCATGCATTCTATATAGATTTCCTAGCCATTCCATACTAAGCCAGCTTTTCACACATCTCTGGTAAACATATAAACAACTATTCTGTGAAATGGGTTTGGTGTGAGAGTCACCTAGTGAGTTTCTATGGCTGAGGGTATACTTGAACCCTTATCAGTTTTAGTTTAATGTCTTAACCATTACACCATTCTGGTGGCCCACACTGTTATGCTGAAGGTTGTAAAGACATTTGTACTTATCCAAACATTGAAGACACATAGAATCAAATGCATTTTTACAACTTCTAGGTTTCGTTTTTAGGCAAAAGATTTACTCAAAGTTGATGAAGATTCTCAGTCATCCAGGTAGACCTGTCTGGGAGTTGAATCATGGCAACTGGATTTCTTTTTGAAAAGAAGTTCAGTTGCCATGATTGAACTTCCAGACTTTTGTTTAAAACATTTTGCTTTAAATGCATAGTTCTGTATGTCCTTCCATATTACTGTGTTGAGTATTTCTGTTATCAAGTCTATATATGTCCCTACTATGTGTCAGTCATCAAACTGTTCTTATTTGCTACTCCAATTACTTGGCCTAAATCCATACATACTGCCACATCCAAATCTGAGTTGCAATAATCTGGATGACAATGAGAAAACAAACACAAATTAGACTTGTTAATTTTGTTTTGCTGCTATCTCATTGGTCGTCCAGAGTTGTCAGCCCAGATTTCAGCCCATGGGCAATTACACATTTTACATTTTGCCTAAAGAGCAAAACATCTTAAGGTAGCCCCTATCTTCACAGAATTTCACAGAGCTTTGAGATACAAACACAGATAACAAAGGACTTAAAAGTGTTCTGTATACCAAAATATACAGAGTGTGAGTGTGTACGTGTATATTCCAGATTCTGCTATGCAAAATATATATCAGTGCACCGGAAGGTATTATGCACAATCTGCTTCATGTCTTTTTGTGACATAAAAATATACTGAATCTTTCTTACTCTTTTCTTACATTTTATAGTATAATAATTTTCAAGCAATCTTTATCCAGCAGAACACAAAAAAATATGAAATATGCATTGGCAGGGGTAAACATAATCTGCAGTCTCTTATCTTTTTTTGCTTTATAATATATAGAAATATAAAACTGATTTTTTTTTTAGAAAAATGGCAAATCATTTTATTATGAATGTTATAATACTGATAATTCCAGTAAAAGCAAAGCATTGTGGGTTTAGGCTGGAAATAAGCTGTTGAAGCATTCTTGAAAAGGGAAGCAAATACAGTTTCCATGCAAATGTTCTTTATGATAAATGTTCTCTATATATATAAAAAAGAGCAAGTACAGTAAAACACTGAAAAATATATAGGTTTTTTCAAAGTCATGTGTTCTTTAAGTAAGCTACAATACAGTGATTTATAGAGATAAATGCATAGCCCAATACAATTACTGATCAGCAAGGCATGGTCTGAACATGTGCATTACATAAATTAGTGGATTAATTGGCCCAGGAAAGTATTGGTTATGTTCAAAGTCTGATTTTGAACAGCAAGGGAGATCCAGAACAGAAATTGTCTTCCTTAATTAGGATCTTGTCCCATGGTGCAAGATCTTTTCTGAAAATGGCTTCAAAATGATCAGTGCTCAGTTGATTTCTGTGAATAATTCCCAAGCCAACAAAATAAAAAAAAATCAGTTATGAAAGCATATTTAAGAAAACATCTCATACCTGGTGAGATTCAGTACCCATGTCACTAAGTGTAGCATAATCTCAGTATCATCTGCTCTCTGGGGTTTGGAACATAGGCCATACACTAATATGGCCCTTTTAAATAAAAATGATACTATGTCTTATTGATTTTAATTAACTGAATTATGTTTATTGTTCTGTGATAATTTCATCATGCAGGAATTTTATAGATGTGAAGTGCAGGTCATGGATGGATGGATGGATGGATGGATGGATTGAATCTAGGAATTTTGGTGTCAAAATCGTAGGCATTGCCACTTAGCTGTGCTCCCTTCCTACTGACGCAGCTATTTTTAGCAGTTTCCATGAGCGCCAGCTCTTCCAGGTAAACCAGACAGGAAACACAATTAGATGAACTAATTCTACTTTTTTTGGGGGGGGTTAAGGCTAATTAACAGAAACCTGCAAGTCTGAAACTACAAGCTACCTATCACTGCTTGATCCATTATAGCAGGTCCTTCCTATTTTTTTTTCTCTGACCATTAAGTCATGAAGGCTCCTGCCTCTCTTGTCGGATGGTTGCCTAGGGCGTGTCTCTTTTTCTCATTCCCCAAGATCATCCAAACATTCCATTACATGAGTGCTACTTTTCATGCTATATGTGGCCAGTGATTCTGTGAGCTCTGGATCATCAGTATCATGACATATTTTGGGAAACCTATAAGTGCATGGAAGCTGCCAAGAAGCTATAGGAAGGACCCACAGCAATTACTGCTGAAGAGCCAAAGGTACCTAGAATGATTGAGAAGATATGAATATGTACCCTTCTCAAGCTAGTCCTCCCCCCCAATTGCCCATATGATACATAGATATGACACAAATACCCATGGAACAACCCATTATTTTTCAACAGAACACTGATTTGTGGTGGTATGAATTGTATGGGGGCAAGCTATTCCACTGGTTAATTGTCCTCACTGCAGGAAGTTTCTCCTTAATTCTAGGTTGCTTCTCTCTTTAATCAGTTTCCAACCATTGTTTCTTGCCCTGCCCTCTGGTGCTTTGGTGAATAATGTGACCCCCTCTTCTTTGTGGCAGCCCCTCAAATACGGGAACACTGCTATCATTTCTCCCTATTTCTTCTTTTCTTTAGACTAGCCAAACCCAAGTCCTGCAGCCGTTTTTCATAAGTTTTAGTCTCCACAGGCCTTTGATCATCTCAGTTGCTCTTCTCTGAATTTTTTCCAAACTCTCAACATCTTTTTTGTGATATTTGGCTGCAGTATTCCAGGTGTGGTCTTACTAGAGTTTTATAAAGCGGNTCCCAGTTTGGAGAAGGGGTTGGGACCAAGACCATCCAATGGGGATGGCACATCTCCCTTGGAATGTTTGGAGAGGCCAGGGGCTGAGGCTGAGACTGTCCCAAGACCCTTAGGCACTGGGTGAGGTGGTCAACTGGATGGGGATCTGCCTGCTCTCACAGACATGAGGGAGGATCGGCTGCAGACAGACAGTGGTGCCAAGAGGCAGCAGATCCCTCTGATGAGGAACAGCTGCCTCGCCCACTCAATCCAAGGGCATGGAGAGTAGAGCAAAGGAAGCTCAAAGAAGGTCTGTGAGGCTGCTTGGGAGAAAGTCGCCCCACCTATCCTCACAACACCTGGCTTGGGTTTAGCAGAGGCCTGGGGAGGGTGTCTTTGTCCAGAAAAAATGTTTTGCTTTGGCATGCACTTCCCCGGCCTTCGAAAACTGTGCTTTGAATTGTTTTTCCACCTGTGGTCTTTGACCCTTGCTTGTGGACTCTTGATCTTGCCTTGTGGTCCCTAAATCTTGTGTATGATTTATGGACTTTGCTCTGTTGACTTGCACCTTGGTTTTGGATTTGCCTGTGCAAATCAGGTCCGGTGATTATTGGCTTTTGTTTGTGGGACTGTGACTGACTTCAGGGAAGTTTGGGATGGAGCATTACCAGCCATTGTAGGGCCATTTGTTGTGGAATTAGCAAAGCAATAAAGGACTCTATCGAAGCCTGTATCTGCCTAGGCGACCTGGGTCATGACAATATTATTTTCAGAATGTTATCACACACAAACACACATAAAAATATATACCCTTATATATTTGTGTTCCTACAGCTCACATGTTGTAAACCATAACATTTGTATGAACATCATGCATGTGCTATTTGCAAAGAGTCATTGATAGTCAGATTGTACCCCTTGTTCAGAACAGGAGTCGAAATTAAAGCAACTCTAAAAAAAAGTGATTGTCCATTCTCAGCTAAATCAGAATGGAAAAAAAACTGAAGCAAAGCCACTATGGGGCCATACTAGGTTGACAGAAGGTGAAGAAAAGGAGACAACGCTGCAGAATAAATGAATGAGCCAGTTTCATAATATCTGTATTCCTCCTTTTTATATAGGCATTCAATGGCACCTGATATATGAGGTATATTGAGAAGTTATTCCTTGTAGTATCTCAATGTGGGTCTTTTAACTGATTTCTACCTTAATGTTCTCTCCTCCCACTGCCCCAGGTTTCATTGGTAGGTGACAGCCTATATAAATTTGTTAAACAAACAAATATGTTGAGGAGATGGGAGTCTATGGATCCAGTTAAGTAGGGTTTTCCATGATTGGCCTTAGTACAACGTTTGATTATTTGTCTCCTAAGTCATCGATAACAGAGGTGCAAGAGTGCTGGACTTTCTATGGCTGCCTTAGGAAGAGCCATGAGGTTAACCTCCACCATCTTGCCCAAGACAGAAGCAAGTGAAGGTAATGGAGAAGCCTTTTCACACCACTTCAGAAGTGCCATCTTCGCAACATTCTGTACTAACATGAACTGAGCAATACCCTCTTCAGCTGATGAATCCAAAAACACCCTTATTGCCCAAGCACTATATCTATGTTCATTGTGGTTTTGATGGATTTCTTTTAGCAAAATTGGGGGCAAAGAAATGGTGGTGAGCTACCATGACATCTTGTGGGCCTAAGAAAAAGGGAGATCCAAGAAACCAGCAGATAGGATGAAAACGAGGGTTCTTTCTGATGGAGAGAGTTTGTTCCAATATTAGTGCTGCATAACTGCTCTCAGGGATATTTTCCTCTATAGTTTAATTGAGCTGGAAGATAAACAGCTCATCTGCAAAAGAGTTGCCCAAACGCATAGCAATAGTGTTATGTTGAATGTAACAAGGTTAAGATTACTAGAGGTGAACCAGTGGTGGGATTCAAATATGTGAACAACCGGTTCTCTGTGTGGATTCCTTTTCCAGAAGTCCATTCTGGGCCTGGGCAACAAAAAATTAGCTACCAGTTCTACCGAACTGGTGCGAACTGGCTGAATCCCACCATCTGAGGTGAACACATGCATTCAACTTCCAGGTAGCTACTTAATGGCAGCACAATGAGAAGGAAGAAAGTAAATCTTTATTACTATATAATAATCAAGTGGATTTTTACAGCTTAGTTACAGTAGTCATAATTATACTGGATTAGTATAAATGGACCCCAACCTATGAAGGGAAAAATATGGCCTCCAAGATACTTTCACTAGATAGAAAATCACAGCAAGTAATATAAATTTCAGAATTGATCGTTGAATAATGAATAACTTACTTCTGAACATAAAAGGCATCTTTGTTTTATTATCTTAGGGAAAAAAACATTCTGTATGAGACTGAAGAGAAATTGTCTGCCACTCAGAGTAAATCCTTGAATTAAATACAAGCTTCCCATTTAACACAGAGTCACTTTTTATTTGAACCGTTTTGAATCAATTCATCAAACTGAACAGTGATTGACAAAATGTAGCTTTATATAGAATAACAGACAATAATAATTTATGAGCAGCATTCACAGGACTATGTTATGATGGAGCATCTACGATAAGCCTAACCACAAATCAAGAAAAAGTTAAACTTGATGCCAAAGTATAGAAAACAGGCAGGTAATATATCTCCTGGATCTTAAAGTTTAAAAAATAAGAACAATGGAGAGGAAGTAGCTGATCAGTCGAAAAGGAATGAGTTGAAGTCAAGAATGAGAAACAGGTTTCTGTGGTGAAGTGATAAAGATTTAGTGTTAAAGTTATAGGCAGCTATTATACCAACAGACTGAAAGTATGCAGATAAATAAATAATGATTACTCCCATTCCTCCAGATTCTTAAATCTTCTGTCTAGGAGCATTACCATTTTCCTTTAAATGACCCAGCCTTTCTTTGAATGTCAAGAAATAATTTAAGAGTGAGCATGGAAGAACAATCTATACAACATTACAGTTTTTCCAGCTCCAGATTTCTTGCCCATATTATAAACTCTGTATGAATGAAGATGCTGGTGGTGGTGGTGATCGTGGCAATGATGTTGATTTATCACATTTACAGTATATTCCACTATCTTTTCTCCAAGAGCTCAAGGCAGCTTACATAGGGATCCACTTTTGTTTTATATATTTTACTGTCAATGTGTGAAATTAGGCCTAGGAAATCTGTAGAATGCCAAAAATGGGACATCAAAGTATGAAATGTTTAATATTTCACACATTACTTAGGCATTCTATGCAATGCCAAAAGGCAAACCAGCAGGAGTATAAAATACTCCCACTTAAATGTCATTCTAGCCTTCCTTCTTGCAACAAGTAGGTCAAAAATGGTCTTTTTCTCTTGGGGTGTTTTTTTTCCAGTAAGAAAAGTCCTGTACTTTATTTTGCATTTCTTCTTTCATTTTCATATACATCTTCTCAACCTTAACTTTAACACTTTTCAAGTCTCCTTTCATACTTCACCTACATAGTTCTTGTCATTCTGTATAATGCCTTGGTGTTACAGTATATACAATATCTAGGGAAAGTATATAACATATTAAAATAACACAAACATTTCATACTTTGCCTAAAAATATCATGCATTCTATATAGATTTCCTAGGCATTCCATACTAAGCCAGCTTTTCACACATCTCTGGTAAACATATAAACAACTATTCTATGAAATGGGTTTGGTGTGAGAGTCACCTAGTGAGTTTCTATGGCTGAGGGTATACTTGAACCCTTATCAGTTTTAGTTTAATGTCTTAACCATTACACCATTCTGGTGGCCCACACTGTTATGCTGAAGGTTGTAAAGACATTTGTACTTATCCAAACATTGAAGACACATAGAATCAAATGCATTTTTACAACTTCTAGGTTTCGTTTTTAGGCAAAAGATTTACTCAAAGTTGATGAAGATTCTCAGTCATCCAGGTAGATCTGTCTGGGAGTTGAATCATGGTAACTGGATTTCTTTTTGAAAAGAAGTTCAGTTGCCATGATTGAACTTCCAGACTTTTGTTTAAAACGTTTTGCTTTAAATGCATAGTTCTATATGTCCCTCCATATTACTGTGTTGAGTATTTCTGTTATCAAGTCTATATATGTCCCTACTATGTGTCAGTCATCAAACTGTTCTTATTTGCTACTCCAATTACTTGGCCTAAATCCATACATACTGCCACATCCAAATCTGGCTTGCAATAATCTGGATGACAATGAGAAAACAAATACAAATTAGACTTGTTAATTTTGTTTTGCTGCTATCTCATTGGTCATCCAGAGTTGTCAGCTCAGAATTCAGCCCATGGGAAATTACACATTTTCCATTTTGCCTAAAGAGCAAAACATCTTAAGGTAGCCCCTATCTTCACAGAATTTCACAGAGCTTTGAGATACAAACACAGATAACAAAGGACTTAAAAGTGTTCTGTATACCAAAATATACAGAGTGTGAGTGTGTACGTGTATATTCCAGATTCTGCTATGCAAAATATATATCAGTGCACCGGAAGGTATTATGCACAATCTGCTTCATGTCTTTTTGTGACATAAAAATATACTGAATTTTTCTTACTCTTTTCTTACATTTTATAGTATAATAATTTTCAAGCAATCTTTATCCAACAGAACACCAAAAAATATGAAATATGCATTTGCAGGGGTAAACATAATCTGCAGTCTCTTATCTTTTTTTGCTTTATAATATATAGAAATATAAAACTGATTTTTTTTTAGAAAAATGGCAAATCATTTTATTATGAATGTTATAATACTGATAATTCCAGTAAAAGCAAAGCATTGTGGGTATAGGCTGGAAATAAGCTGTTGAAGCATTCTTGAAAAGGGAAGCAAATACAGTTTCCATGCAAATGTTCTTTATGATAAATGTTCTTTATATATATAAAAAAGAGCAAGTACAGTAAAACACTGAAAAATATATAGGTTTTTTCAAAGTCATGTGTTCTTTAAGTAAGCTACAATACAGTGATTTATAGAGATAAATGCACAGCCCAATATAATTACTGATCAGCAAGGCATGGTCTGAACATGTGCATTACATAAATTAGTGGATTAATTGGCCCAGGAAAGTATTGGTTATGTTCAAAGTCTGATTTTGAACAGCAAGGGAGATCCAGAACAGAAATTATCTTCCTTAATTAGGATCTTGTCCCATGGTGCAAGATCTTTTCTGAAGATGGCTTCAAAATGATCAGTGCTCAGTTGATTTCTGTGAATAATTCCCAAGCCAACAAAATAAAAAAAAATCAGTTATGAAAGCATATTTAAGAAAACATCTCATACCTGGTGAGATTCAGTGCCCATGTCACTAAGTGTAGCATACTCTCAGTATCATCTGTTCTCTGGGGTTTGGAACATAGACCATACACTAATAAAAATGATACTATGTCTTATTGATTTTAATTAACTGAATTATGTTTATTGTTCTGTGATAATTTCATCATGCAGGAATTTTATAGATGTGAAGTGCAGGTCATGGATGGATGGATTGAATCTAGGAATTTTGGTGTCAAAATCGTAGGCATTGCCACTTAGCTGTGCTCTCTTCCTACTGACGCAGCTATTTTTAGCAGTTTCCATGAGCGCCAGCTCTTCCAGGTAAACCAGACAGGAAACACAATTAGATGAACTAATTCTACTTTTTTGGGGGGGGAGGGGAGGGTAAGGCTAATTAACAGAAACCTGCAAGTCTGAAACTACAAGCTACCTATCACTGCTTGATCCATTATAGCAGGTCCTTCCTAATTTTTTTTCTCTGACCATTAAGTCATGAAGGCTCCTGCCTCTCTTGTCGGATGGTTGCCTAGGGCGTGTCTCTTTTTCTCATTCCCCAAGATCATCCAAACATTCCATTACATGAGTGCTACTTTTCATGCTGTATGTGGCCAGTGATTCTGTGAGCTCTGGATCATCAGTATCATGACATATTTTGGGAAACCTATAAGTGCATGGAAGCTGCCAAGAAGCTATAGGAAGGACCCACAGCAATTACTGCTGAAGAGCCAAAGGTACCTAGAATGATTGAGAAGATATGAATATGTACCCTTCTCAAGCTAGTCCTCCCCCCCAATTGCCCATATGATACATAGATATGACACAAATACCCGTGGAACAACCCATTATTTTTCAACAGAACACTGATTTGTGGTGGTATGAATTGTATGGTTCTTTGACATAAAAGAGGGGCAAAATTAACACATTAAGAGAAAAGAGCAGATTCCATGTTTTATCATTTTTGCTTTTAATTGTACGCTGCCCAGAGTCACTCTGAGAACGAGATGGGTAGTCTCTAAATTTGACAGATAAATAAATAAGAAATGTGAGTGTCCAAGGGACATCTCTCTAAGGAGAATTTATTCCTCTTAGAATTTTGAGAGCAATATATACCCACTAACACTGTAATCATAATATTATATTGATTTTCTCTCTACTGTAATGCATAGCAAAACACGTGACTAAATATATTTTCTATCAGTGGTATAGTTAGCTCATGAGAGGACATTGAAAGAAGAGAACAGAACAGAACAGAAGCTGGAAGAGACATTGGAGGCCTTCTAGTCCAGCCCCTGCTCAAGCAGGAGAACCTATAGCATCTCAGACAAGTGACTGTTTAGTCTCTTCTTAAAAATCTCCAGTGTTGGAGCACCCACAATTTCTGGGTGCAAGCTATTCCACTGGTTAATTGTCCTCACTGCAGGAAGTTTCTCCTTAATTCCAGGTTGCTTCTCTCTTTAATCAGTTTCCAACCATTGTTTCTTGCCCTGCCCTCTGGTGCTTTGGTGAATAACGTGACCCCCTCTTCTTTGTGGCAGCCCCTCAAATACGGGAACACTGCGATCATTTCTCCCTATTTCTTCTTTTCTTTAGACTAGCCAAACCCAAGTCCTGCAGCCGTTTTTCATAAGTTTTAGTCTCCACAGGCCTTTGATCATCTCAGTTGCTCTTCTCTGAATTTTTTCCAAACTCTCAACATCTTTTTTGTGATATTTGGCTGCAGTATTCCAGGTGTGGTCTTACTAGAGTTTTATAAAGCGGTACTAATACCTCGCATGATCTTGATTCTATGCCTCTGTTTATACAACCTAGGATTGTATTAGTTTTTTGGACTGCTGCTGCACACTGCTGGCTCATGGTTAAATGATCTTCCACTAGGACTCCAAGGTCCCTCTCACAGCTACTGTTTTTAAGCCAGGTCTTGCCCGATCTGTACTTGTACCTTTGATTTTTTCTGCCTAAATGTAAAACTTTGCTTTTCTCCACATTGAAACTCATTTTGTTGGATAGGGCCCATTGTTCAAGTTTGTCAAGATCTTTTTGGATTCTGAGTTTGTCTTCTAAGGTGTTGGCTACTCCTGCCAGTTTGGTGTCATCTGCAAATTTAATGAGTTCCTCTTCAGTTCCCTCATCTAAGTCATTGATGAAGATATTGAAGAGTACTGGGCCTAAGACGGAACCTTCTGGTACCCCACTGCTTACTTCTCTCCATGTGGATGTAGTGCCATTGAGGACTACTCATTGAGTACAGTTTGCCAGCCAGCTACAGATTCATCTGGTGGCGATATTGTCTATTCCACCTTTTTCTAGCTTACCAAGGAGTAGGTTGTGGTCTACTTTATCAAATGCCTTACTGAAATCTAAGTATACTATGTCCACAGCATTTTGCTGATCTACTAGTTTAGTCACTTTATCGAAGAACGAAATAAGATTGGTTTGGCATGATCTGTTTTTAACAAACCTGTGTTGGCTATCATTTTTCATAATAATCATCTTCCTCCCCTTTTTTAAAAAAAATGTTATGTCAGAATACGTTCCAGCAGGTAGAAGCATCTGGCTGATCTCACCTAGCCACAGATCCTAAGGAAGGCTAAGATCAAGTATATCTACACACAGAGATATGCACACATACACATGCACACTCATATTATAGAAGAAATAGTAACAAATTCATTTGGTGTTCTTGCCAAGAAAACTATATGGACATGTCCATGAAGTTCCTAAGAGTTGAACTTTGTTTGAAGGAGATTTTTAAGACATGGTAGGGATTTAAACTTCCAAGACAAAATGAACCAATGGCATTATGTTCTATCTGATTAGAGCCAGGTGTCTCTTCCTAAAATATGTACTCTGTGAACATTGAGTAAAAATAGAAGTTACCTAGAAGAAAAGGATGGCTGCTTGCCCAAGCATGCATTTTTAAAGTCTCTCTGCCCTCCCCCTTGTTAAGCTAGCAAAAGACAAAGGACAAATCTTCAACCTCAGAATTTTATGAAGATTCAGCATATTTCTTGATCAATCATTTAATGAGACTGAAAAGTTTCATAATTTATAGACCACATTTTATTTTTTTCCTTTCACATATTCTCTTTCTTCTTTCTCCACTAGGTATTTTAAGACCATACTGAATAAATATTAAATGCTATTTCCTGGCAGATGTTTAATAAAAGACTAAAATATAACAGCTAAAAGGAAATAACTGAAGAATGAATATATGGTCATTTTTGAAATTCACCTTATATTCTATGCTATTCTCTTTCTTTTTACCCCAAGAAAAGCATCCAAATGTACAAACGTGGACTGGTCTTTGTAAATGACTCTGAGTATTACAAATAAGTACGATACACCTCAGAAACATTAAGACTTAGACAAACATTTTGAGGTTTGCCCAACATCCGCTAAATGCACAGAACATATTCCTATCACAATTGAGGCTGAAGAGTCCCCTTCTAGGATGGAATGTGCCTCTCCTGTTTAATGTTTCAAACTCTCACACACATAGTTGCTAGGTAAGAATAGCAATTTACTCAAGGTTGAGGGAAAACCAGCATTGTTTTTGTGTAACAGAATCTCCTGGAAAGAAAGCTTGTGTGGATAGTTTTGCTTTCAATAGGAATGCACAGAAATCCAAATCCTATCCAAAGCTCAGAGAACCAAGTCAGATTTATCAGCCTATACAAATTTCAGAATTTTGGGATGTAAGCAAAATGTATAGGAACAACACATGAATGTTGTTTCCAACAGAGAAACACAGGTTGGGGCTGCCACTTACATCAGATTTCAGCCAGCTGTCTTTAATTTTAATTGAGTTACTTCTTACTTGACAAGGAATCTCATTGCACATCTTTGTTCTCCTCTCTGCTCTACTCCTGAGTCCAAGGGCTTGCAGGCCATACATCATCATCTGACTTCTCCAGCTGTTCTGATGGTGCTTGTATTTGATTAGCTTCAGGCGACTCCTGGCTTGGAGTCTCTTGAGCAGGGGTCTTCAAACTTGGCCCTTTTATGACTTGTGAACATCAACTCCCAGAATTCCTCAGCCAGTGTGCCTGGCTGAAGAATTTTGGGAGTTGAAGTCCACAAGTCATAAAAGGGCCAAGTTTGAAGACCCCTGCTCTTGTATCTGACATTCCACTGGTTCAGCTGGAGCAACTTCATCTGAATCTCAGTCCTGGATTATGGTGACACCTACAAATTGTAATTCAAATCAACAAAGGAGTATAGTGCATTTCTTAAAACAATATTTCTCCCATGTAATGTCTTCATACTTAACCCTATTTTACAAATGATATAATTTCCAGCCCTTTTGTCATCCTCAGCTCCTTCAAAATATTAAGTGTAGCCATCAGTCACCAAAAAGTTAGCCACCTATAATATAAAAACATCCTTTTTCTTTTTATCCATGAACAGCTTTTTGTTATTTTATTATTTTTTTATAAAATGCTCATTTTGAATATATAAATTAAGTAATACCCTTCAAGTTCTGCTGTTCATGATTGGGGAGAGTTTATCTGGGGAGGAGATGACATACAAGGGAAATATAATGTCTACTGTATTCTGTTAGCAAGAGTCATCCCTGACTTGATAACATACAGTATAATCAAACAAATAAGTAGTGTATATAGATTATTTTGATAAATATTTATATGATGCCCTCTCCAAAACAAGAGGACAGGGCCCATTTTTTTCCCTAATAGTTTTCTTTTGCACCCAAAAAGGAAGCAAGGATAACATTTGCTTCTACTTTTCTTTACTGTTATTGTACAACCATGGCTTTCCTTCTTTCTAGCTGATCAGCTATCTGATCATCAAAAAATTATAAGTAAGTTACCTATCATTAACTCTGCAGTTTGCAGATACAGCCATTTTTGTTTTTGTTTTATTTCTGACATATTTAGTGTCTTGGCTTCATTTTGATTCTTCAGTCCACTTAAAGAAACTGTAAACCTTTGTACTTGAATAAAAATATTGCACAACAGACTATTGTTGGGTATAGCTATAAAAAAACTTACATAAATGGGGAAAATGCAGTGATGCAATAAAAACAAAATGCAATTGAGATATTACACATCACCATGGAGAATGAGGTTTTGTTACATGTATTCTTATAGTCCAACCTTAGGATATATGCAGGCAATCTGCTGCCCCTAGGCTGCACTCAATGATAGGTTTTTGAGCAATTTTTAATTTTAGATGTACCATTATACACATGACAGTCCTATTCATTTAAATAAACTGTTAAAACAAAATAGAGAAAAACAGAAAGATTTTTAAGGGGAAAAAAGAACATTAACTACAAAGGAGAAAGTACTTCATACTTTTTTATTGGAATCAAAAAAACTTATTATTTTTTATTTTATTTCAAACATTTTTTTTAAATTACCGTCTAGCAAATAGAACAGATTTGCCAGGGTAATGTAAAACAAATCAAGAATAAAACGCACTGAACTCAAAACAATATACAACTCACTACCAGAATAAATTAATATTGCAGGGATAAATGTACATGATAATAGAAATGTAAAAGGATTAAAAAAACTGAAAGAGTTAAGAGAAAAAAGTCCCTGTGTAATGATAGATTGATGATAGATGATAGATAGCTAGATAAGAGAGACAGAGAGAGAGAGANGGATAGGGCCTCTGATGAACCAATAGTCCTGGAATGAATAATGTTGATCCAAATTGTGAAAATGTTTGTATATTTCAAACCAGGACTGCAGATTTGGCCCCTTATTAGAAAACAGGAGCCACTGGATATGGTACATTACTTTCTCACAAAAAATATAATTCCTAGCTCTACTCACTAAAGTAGCCAATCTACTTTACGCATGCATTTCTATCTCCGTTCTAACAAAGGAGACTCCCTTGTGGTAAGTTAAATTGGAAAGCCAAAAACATCCCAGAAAAAGATAATGGCAAACCATTTTTCTGTTGTTGCCAAAAGAAAAGCTACATGGATTTGACCATGAAATTACTTTTATGTTTGCAATACATATGGGCAACTGATTACAGTAATCTGTGGCCAAGGGTCGCCAAAGTAAAGCCTATTTCTATGCAACCATAGCTTTACAAATCTGACTTATTTATTGTTTAAGCCGAGAGTGTAAACCATGATTAGCCATTTTATTAATCAGGAACACTTCCCTTACTTTAGCTGAAAGTCAACACCAAATCTCCTTTTGGGTCAAATATCTACAGAATTGCTCCCCCAAACTCTCCCTGGCCATCACTGTTTTTCTTCATTTTAATCCTCTGTCTTCAAAATGTATCCCAATTTATATATGTGATCTTCAGGTTATCTAGTATATTCTGACATTTTCCAAATAAATATTTAACCTTCTGGCAAGAACAACCATTCTCTGTCATTCAAACATGTGGTCCAGAAGCTCTTGATAGTTATCAGTTTTATAGGAAATATTTTCCATTTTGTGTATTAACTTTTTTTTTTTATTCTCGAGGGATGATGAAATGTTATCTGCTTTTATGATAGATTAGTAGGATCATAAATAAGGATTTTTATCCTGACCCCATTATAAGATTGCAGACCCTGACTGCTGGAAAAAAAGAAAAGAAATACAGTGCAGAATGGGAAATACCCATGTCACAGCACCCAAAGCAGTTTTTATGTGAGCATATATTCAATTCACAGAGTGCATGATTGGCAAAAGAACTTTTTTTTTTTGCTACATACAGTACATAGGGCAATAGGTCTGCATAGAGAATCCTCTGGCTGTAAGTGCATAAGGAAATGAGCCCAAATTCATTTGTAAAGATAAATGATCTATGGCTGTCTTTTTAGAAACTGGAGATTTAAGTAGCATTTCAGAGGTAACTGAAGTTCTTTCAATTTGGACTTTCTGCTGACTAGTCCATGCTACATAAATGTTATGATCACCAAAGAATAAAAATTAATGAATTAATTCAATCATTAAGCCCTAAGTATAATCAGGGACCAGGTCTACTTCGAAGAAATATGGGTTACTGTGAGCAATGCAATTTGGAAAGGTTTCCTTGGGTGTGGAAATTGTGCCTCAAATTGTCATTAAGAAAATGATTCTATTTTAATTAAGGAAATAGAAGCAGTTTCACTGGGACAAAGTGCAAATTTCATTCCATTCATTTTGCAAATGCCCTCATAAAGAAGCAGGAAAGAGCACGAGGTGAACGGCATTCTAAGCAGGAAGAACTCTATGTATGGATAAACTGATACATTTATCCATACATGGAGAAGATGCTGATTCAGACTCAATATACTCGGGTTTGATTTTTCTAAGGTGCAGAACTAGGCTGCCTCTGATTTGCTTTCTGATTCACTCCACAAACAGTTGCATAGTACCTGGGAAGAGCTTACTGGAATATCCTCAATTTAATATATTGCATATTACTGCAGGAAAAAATGCTCTCCACCAGCGTTCCCCAACATTTTTGGCTTTGCAGACCAGCAAGGGGGGGGGAGAGGGGATGGTTCTGTGTGAGTGACCTGCAAGTGTGCATGCACATAGCTCCATTTGCTCAAGTGGCATGCATATGAGCCTACTAGTGACAGAAATGGAGTGCACGTGCTTGCTCACTGCTCATCGCAAGTGAGGATGTGCATCCAGGCGCACACACTCACTGTCTGTTTCCGCAACCCAGTTGTAATCCTCTCATAACCCACTAGCCCACTTGCTATAGCAATCTATAGCAATAGCACTTAGACTTATATACTGCTTCACAGTGCTTTACAGCCCTCTCTGAGCAGTTTTACAGAGTTAGCACATTGCCCCCAACAATCTGAGTCCTCATTTTACCCACCTTGGAAGGATGGAAGGCTGAGTCAACCTTGAACCAGTAAGACTCAAACTGCCGAACTGCTAGCAGCCAAGCAGTCAGCAAAAGTAGCCTGCAGTACTGCATTCTAACCACTGTGCCACCACGGCTCTTATAGGTTATCTATAATAACCTAAGACTCCTAACATTATTATAATCTATTAAATGAAGAATACATTTCGTATGTGTGAAAGAGAGAAAGATGATAGGAAAAATGATGGGGGGGGAGAGATCAGAAAGAGAAAGTTCTTTAAGTCAGAGGAAATGTGCTACTTAGTTCTATTGACTGAAAAGGGAGAAGCATATTGCAGCATTTTACCTAGAAACCCAACGGCAATTTTCAGTAGAAACAGGACATTAGTTAGAATAGCCAAAATACTAATGCAAAAGACTTCATTTAATTCAGAATGTTTGGATGGTTAATGATTAATTTAGAAATCCCTGAGTGGCAATCGTGACTTCTCCAAAAACAGTTTTCATTGCCAAATGTCCAAACTAACCCTTGGAAATGCTATGCCATTAGAGTAATGTTGCAATGCACTACAGGCTTGCAATCTAAAGGAAATTGATTTGGATGCACTGTATGATGAGAGGGTTCACTGGTAAGTACCTTGTCTTAGACCAATGAGGAATGGAATTTCAAACTATTCAACAAAGTGGACCAGACTTCATTCAAGTACATGGAGATATTGGTTCCTTCTTGTTTTAGACCACACAGCAGTATGCACAGAGAACGTGTTTTTTTCCGGTAGCGATCACAGTTTGGACTAATAAGAGAAACAAACTGAACTAGACACTGTGTAACCCCAAATTTATATCCACTTCTCAGGAGAGTACAGAAACATGTTAAAAATGTTTGCTACACAACAGAAAGCTCCTAAAAAAAGTGACTGTACTAATCTGGGTTTGGTGAGCACACACTAAACATCACTTGCCTATTTTCATAGCATATATTTGTTGGAAATTGCTTAGTTGTTTATCTTTTTTTTTTTTTAAATCACTGTTCAATGCTGTTCTCCTTTCTTTGGCCTTTCTTAAGGTCTCCTTCCTTGGGGCATTTTAATGATAACCATATAAACAGTTATTTTGGCAGTTATTCTTTGGACACAAAAAATGTCCAATTGTCATAACTAGGTTTATTTATAAATAAATAAAGCTAACACTTCTTCACTATGTTTTCTCAATGAAGTAGCTGAGGTCTTCTGAAATTACCAGCTTTGAGATGTGAGAACAAATGGAATCATAAATGTGCTTTTTCAAAAAGCAACTGGACTTTGTTTTTCCACTAAAAATGGAATGGAAAAATGGAAAAACGAAGTCCAATTGACTTTTTAAAAAGCACATTTATGATTCCATGACCTGGATGATTGAGAATCTCCAGAATCTCCATAGAATCATAGAGTTGGAGAGACCTTGAAGGTCTTCCTAATGCTTTTTTCTTTCACATTAAGGTAAATAACAATTATTAACAGATTAACAGAGTTGAAAGAGACCTTGGCAATGTTCTAGTCCAGCCCCCTGCTCAATCAGGAGACCCTATACCATTTCAGACAAATGGTTGTCCAATCTCTTTTTTAAAAACTCCAGTGTTGGAACACCTACAACTTCTGGAGGCAAGCCATCCATTACTTCTTGTTCTGCCTTCAGGTGCTTTAGAGAATAGTTTGACTCCCTCTTCTTTGGGGCAGCCCCTTAGATATAGATACAGCTATCATGTAACCCCCAGTCCTTCTTTTCGTTAAATTAGACATACCTAATTCCTGCAGCAATTCTTCATATATTTTAGCCTTTAGTCACTTAATCATCTTTGTTGCTCTTCTCTGTAATCTTTGTAGAGTCTCTACATATTTTTGGCAACCAAAACTGGATGCAATATTTTAAATGTGGTCTTATAAGGGGAATTATAAAGTGGTATTAACACTTCAGGTGATCTTGATACTATCTGTTGGTTAATGCAGCCTAGGACTGTGTTGGCTTTTCTGGCAGCTTCAACACACTGCTGGTTCATATTTAAGTAACTAGGACTCCTAGATCCCTCTCACAGTTACTACTACTGAGCCAGGTACCATCTATTATATAACTGTGCATTTGGTTTTTCTTGCCTGAATGTAAAAATTTACTTTTCTCACCACTGAATTTTATTTTGTTAAATAAGGCCCAGTGTTCAAATCTGTTGAAATTTCTCCTTGAGCCTAACTTTTGGACTGTTGGCTATTCCTGTCAGCTTGGTGTTGTCTGCAAATTTGATGAGTGTCCTTCTATCCCCTTGTATAAATTGTTTATCGAGATATTGAAGAATAGTGGGCCTAAGACAGAGCCTTGAGGTACTCCACTGCATATTTCTTTCCATGTAGATATGAACTATTTTTCTTTCTTATGCATACAACAGGTGAATTTGTAATTTTATACTTTACATTAACATGCAGTCATCTAATGATGGCCTCCTATATGAATATCTATGTATATCTGGATTAATGAATGAATAAAAGCATGTATTATTATGGTTGGTTGCACAGTCAGTAGAATATTTAGACTTGATTTCTTATTATTTTTAATGATCTGTTACAGTGTGAAGTTACAGCTGACGTTCTTTAGTCAATGTTGGCCTTCAAACACATCATGTTCCTTCCAAGCATTTAGTATTTATAATGTATCAGGGTAGTATATGTACAGATGCAAGCAGTGTGGCTTTTTGTAATGGACAGATGGAAAATTTGACAAGTGCAAATTTTCTACATCCTGTCCAAGATTTTTTGGTATCATACTCAATATGCTAATAATCTCTGGAACAATCATGACCAGTTTATGCCATAATCTTTTGACTTCAATTTTCAGATCTTGACACTTTGTGATCTTCTCCAATTTTTTGTCTTTTATTTACTATCCCCATGGTATTGCCACACCAATTATCTAAATTTTCTTCTTTTTTAACTACAGTTAAATCTGGCATGTTATATGCGAAGACTTTATCAGTTTGTATTTGGAAATTCCATACTATTTTAATCAGCTCAGTTTTTATTACTTTTTTATTTCCTCACCAATTTTTATTGTATTTTCGAGTCTTCCGCTTTCACAATTTTTCAGACTCTCTTCTAAATCCCTGAATTATCTTATTTCTTGTAATGAATCTCCTTTGATCTGCTAATTGTTGTTCAGTGGTATTTGAATCTGGATGCATTCTTTTTCACGGTTCAAACATTCGCTTTAACTATCCCCACTTTGCTGTTTCTGATTCATAATAGCAGGCCATAATGGCTTGATTTTCAAACACAGTATACTTTTGTCTGTGACTGTTTGGTTTTTTTTCAATAATCCTACAAAGCCAGTCCCTGAATAACTCCTGCATCCCATTGTCCATTTGTTGACAGATGCCCAGAACTTAACATCTGACATAATCTAAGATGATGGCGCCTGGATCGGCTGTGGCTGCATTGGCTCTCGAAGGAGGCAGAGGAGGAGAGGTCCCAGGACTTATGGGGCAAAGGACCTGGATGAAGCTATCGGCAGGCCCAGAGGAAGAGAGAGAGGCTTTTGGAGGAGTTGGTGGTGGTGGTGGCAGCATGCTCCAGGGGCAAAAAGAAGCAAGCCCTCTTTAAGGAAAAGGTGGAACAGTCAGGATCAGAAAAAGGAAAGGAGGCGAGATTGTCATGCAGGAATACAAGCTAATTTGAGGGCTAATCCACATAGAGCTCCATTTCCATCTGTCCTGTTTGCCATCGTTCGCTCCCTAGAGACTAAAATGGATGATCTGAAACTTGAGCTGGCCACGAACAAGGAGTGTATTTTGGAGGTGGTGACCCTTTGAGAGCTGTATGCAATGAAATTTCATTTTGATGTATGCTGATTGGTGTACATTCAAAGTGACAATAAAGTTGTTGTTGTTGTTGTTGTTGTTATTATTAGCCTGGACAATGTTGATCCAATATAGGACTCATTTTCTGTTTTCTTACCATATTAAATAGCTTGTTGGAAACCCTCATTCTGGCGCTTTCTCCCAGGTCTGACCCTCCTGGTAGACTACACTACCTTCACCATAGATCTTAACCTCATCACAAGTACCTCCCCCACAATGAGAGTATCTTTGGAGGGGATTTTTATAATGGTTAATTGCACAGCCACCCAGGTTTTTAGACTGCATTTGACATTTTTATCCATCTATCAAATCCTTCCCAAGAACCTAGGATATGCAGTGTTGTTGTTTGATGGTGTTAAAGATGTTTATGCTAACTGTTATGCTAACTAAGGAGATGTATATAAACTATTTGTCAGGTCCAGACCACAAATGACATAGAACAATGCAGCCAAAGTTCAGTTCTTTAATTGCACAATAGACAGAATCTTTCCAGACTCAACCCTTACTACACACATCCTTATGGATATACCCTGAGAAATTCTAGGCAATGTCTATCATAACTCTCTTCTTCTGTTGCTATCCAGCTCCAGGTGGTTTTACCTCTTGTCTCATCCCCCTCCTTGGAATGTGCTCAGTTCTTCCTGGGAAACTCCCACATCACAATATTAGACTAAGATCAAGGACATCCATGTTTAAGCCTTTCTTCAGCCATCAATGCTTGCTAGATTACTTTGGACAGTTGCTTTACTAAGCCTAATCAATCCTGCTAGGTTTTATTGGGGGGAAATTGATGGAAGGAATGCTATGTATGCTGCCATGAGCTCGTGGGAAAAGAGGAGATATAAATCTAATGAATTATAATGAAAACCTGGGGAAATGTTCCCAGCTGCTATAAATAAAACAGATCTACATGGTACAGCCCAACGGATAGATTCTTACATTCCCAAATCAAGTACATTTAAATACCAAATCACATATTGTGTTAAATATATTTTGTTTAATTTGTCCATATTTGGGGAAGGAGTTTTCCCAGTAGAGCTATAGTTTCAGAAAGGGCATATTGACTCAATCCCATGCCAGTAACTAGCTTTTAAAAAAAGCTCCCACTGGTTCTTGTGTGTATGTGTGTTTCTGCGAATGTATATGTTTATTGGCTAAGATGGAATTGTAGTAAAACAATATAGGCTTCCCCATCTCCATATACTGCTCTTCAATAGACAGCTGCTTTGGCTTTTTCTAAGAAAAAGAAACCACTCAGACAGAACTACCTGATTGTATTTCACCCAATGTGCCATTTGGCCTTGAATCCTATTGATTTCTCTGGATAAGCTGTACACATGTATTGAACCCTTTTTCATAGTTTAACTAAGGTTGGCTAGATGGTGAAATATAAGTTAAATACAAATGTGGCTTCATGCCCTCAAGGACCTTTTATGGTAAATATCAGCCTACATTGCATTTTATAAGTTGATATGGTGATTTTTCTAGGATTCACTTGCTAATGACTTTCAGTAATTAAATTTGACATGGCATTAAACCAAAATGTGGCCTGGTAAGCTAAAAAAATGTAATTGAATCATTTATATAGCTATTACATTTCTATTAGTTTGAAAATGTAGAGAGGGCAATGTGTAGGAAGACCTAGTTTCCAATCCTTTCTGCATCAGGTCACACAGTAGATGCCTTGGGTCAGGCACTACCAAAGTCCAACAACTCAATAGGGTGGCTGCAGTGATAAAGTGAGTGAAAACCCCCTATATGCATTGCCTTTCACTCCCCAGAGCAAAGCAGTATATAAATGTAACACAGCATTATGAATATCTGCAATACGTGTGCAATAATGACTTTAAAAGCTATTTGAATATCAAAAGCATTTGTAGAATCACTGGCTTAGTAAGGAGAAATTTCAATCTTAAGACACACATTATAGATATATTTCATCTGCCAAGGTACTACATGAAAGAAGATTGTGAAGATTTCCTCTGGGAGATTTTTAATATTTAATTTTATTTGTCTGCTTGACATAAAGCAGCACTTCAAGAACAACAGGTTTAATTTAGTTGTGATGGGTCTAATTTAGAAATAAATAGTGGGGAATTTCAAACCTCTGAATGGATTGAAAGAGTATGTATGATTTGCTCCAATTAGGTTTTTTTTTTTTAAAAAAAACAACAGGCAGTCTTTATTTAATGAACAATCATTCAGTGACCGTTTGAAGTTACGACACTGCTGAATAAATGGCAGCTATGACTGGGCCGTGGTCACGTGATCAAAATCCAGGTAGTTGACATTTATGACTGCAACCTATGCTTCAACTGCACCCCCCATCTTCCTATCTCCCCCCCCATATCTCCCTTTTTGACCATCCTTCACTCCCCAACTGCTGCCCACTCCTGTCACCCCCTACTACTCATGGCTGACCCTTGCTGCCTTCTTCTTCACACTGCTAATGAGGCACCTGGTCTCCCTTCCTGAGGCCAGCGGAAGGAAGAAGATTGGCAGGGTTAGGCAGCGGTGGCAGAGTGTAGGGCGGCCAAAAGGGCAGAGAGATTTTTTTTGGGGGGGTGAGGAGAGTTGAAGCAGAGGCAAGTGTAGCAGCCCAGGAGAAGCATGAGGTCCTTGCCTAACAAAGGCACGATCCTTACCTAATGACCGTAACCAGAGCTACCAGAACTGCCATAGCTAAGAGGTATAGTAGTCCTGTGATGTTTTACCTAATGACCACTTTGCTTTGTGATGGAAATTCTAGTCCTAATTAGGGTTGTTAGCTGAGATCTACCTATAATCCCAATGTGAAATACTATAGTAGAAATTAATAAAAACACATAAAAATTATTTAAAATAAACTATATAATATTCAGTCTTAGTTGGCCTTGCTGCGGATCCTATGAAGGCTACTGGAGCCAGGTCTGGCTTGGTTATTTGGGAAGAGTTGAATCTCCTCAAATAGGTAGCTGTTAGTTCAGACTTTTGCGTATTAGATCCATGCTCTCCTGGCTGGTCAAGGTTGCTCGTAAAGTGATGTGTAGTTGGGTTCTGGTGATGGCTAATTCCTCTTTGAGTGGTCCCATCATCTTTTAAGAAGGGATTAATTTACCTTCTCCTCAAGAGGCCATTGCTAGACCCCATTGTCTTGGATAATTTCCATCCATTTTCCATCCTATTGAACATGTATCACATGCTTTATGTGCATATAAAAAAATACTTTAGTTACTGAGTTGTGCCCATCATTTTAATATCATTGACCAAGAGGATTCCTCCTACATCATTTATTAATGGAAAAATGTCCAGTGCCAAAGTAAATACCTTCCATATATCACTTTATGTAAAGAATGCTTATCAAATATCTGTGTCAACTCTACAAATGAGCATGGGTGCAGCCATTTTCCTTCTCATTCTATGTTGCCACATAGAATGGAGGGAGGGGGTTGCCCAGGTGCTTCGTTAGTCAAAATAATCTTCTGTCCCATGGGAACCAAGGTCATTGGCTGCTCCTGAGACTAAGGACTGGGCATTGCATAAAAAGCCCACCAAATATTGGGGAATGTAGTTGCTTGCATAATTTTATGGTTGGGACATTTAACTTTATATTGGGAAATTGTTACTTGTATATTCAGACTTGATTTCACTTTTGACCACACTGATACTTTGTAACTAATAAACATGTTTTTTGAGGAATTCTCAAGCCTCGGAGTTCTGCTTTATTCATCTCTGTCTGTTGGAACCATGACATTCTGCTTCCATAAATACAACCCTTTTATTCTCCAACTGTAGGAGATGATCAAGCTGAGTCCAAGAGTAGGATCAAATGTGTCATCAGTTTGGAGTCACTATGCTCCCACAAGAGACTGAAGTCCAGTCACCAATGAATTCTGCATAACTCTTGTAGGGTTGGTTTTTTTAACCCTATCCTGTTTCCTGGTTTCTTGCACCTGATACAGCTCCAATTAGCAATAGCAATAACAATAGCACTTAGACTTATATACCACTTCACAGGACTTTACAGCCCTCTTTAAGTGATTTACAGAGTCAGCCCCCAACAATCTGGGTCCTCATTTTACTGACCTCAGAAGGATGGAAGGCTGAGTCAACCTTAAACCGGTCAGAATCAAACTAATTAGCTTGCAGTACTGCATTCTAACCACTATGCTTACCACAGCTCTTTAGTTGAAATGAACATGAAAATTTGAGATATTTTTTTCTATTTCTTTCCTGGAGTCAAAAAGCAGATCTCAATTCCACTATTTATTTTACATCTGCCAAATGCAATAAACATATGTCAAGAGGAATTAAGGGACCAGTGCACATCTCTCTATTGATCCATTTCACTGATTTGTGTTTTCTTTATGAGACAATTACCTGCAATTTTATCTTTGAAGAATACCATGCTTCTGATGAAGTTAGGAGTACTTTGTTAAACTGTCTCAGTTGAATTGAATCTAGAGTATTCGATTAAGATACCATTTCAAAATGCTTTCCTGTTTCCTGGCTCTAGATACAATGTGTGTTCTGCCTTATTAGGTATTCATAGCTCCTACCTGCTTTGATCTGATGATATTGAATGCCCACAATTGTCTGCCTACAAGCAAATTTGCCCATGATTTACATGTCCTACTGCACACAAATGCTTCCAAAACTTGTATAGCATCTGCCAACATGTCAACTCAAAATTGCTCAAGGAGATATTCCCACATTTAATTGATGATAATCTACCAAAAGCAACCTCTTGAAAGCTACCAAACTGGAATGAATGAAGCATTAAGAAAGGATGATGCACATGGAAACTCCACCCCAAATTCTCTTTCCTCCATTTTCAATATTTTATGCTAATGGAATATTATAAGGAAAGGTCTTAACTGCAATTGGAATCATTTTGGTGTGCTAGTTAATCTGCTGGTCTAGAAATCAGGAGACTGTAAGTTTTAATTTTCCTTTAGGCATTGGGCTAGTCAGTCTCTTTCAACTGAATTTACCTCACAGCTTTGTTATTGTGATAAAATGACATGGAACCCGATCTGCAACACCTTGAGTAATATAAAGTAAAGGTGGGATGTACATGTAATCAATGAATGAACCTTGTTAGAATTTCCTTGTTAAAAGAGAAATGTGCAGATTTGGAGTTTGGGTGGTATGCAGGATTTGCACACCAAAATTTTAAATTTTCACTGACAGACAAATGCAAATGTTTTTTTTTTACTTTGAAAAAAACGCATAGGTGTAGAATGGGAAATATTCTGATTTGGGAATTAGCAATGTGAATTTTTTTTGATGGAATGCAAATTAAATGGAAGTCAGAATTGAACATGCTCACAAAATCACACACAAAAAAAAAATATTAGAAGGCATCAAAGGAAACATTCTCCAAATCAAAGAAGTTATGGTCTCACTTTATTCTCTATGGTTCCCATTTTAAGGATTATGCCCAGTTCTACTCCATTTTAAGGAAGATCCTGAGAAACTGGACCAGCAGCACACAAGGCCAGTGAGGATGATCAGATGATTGCAAACTAAGTCGAAGAAGAGAAATAGAAGGAACAGAGATTCCTTAGCTGTAAGAAAAGAAGATCAAAAATAAGATAACACTCTTCAAATCCATAAAGGGATGTGACACAAAAGAAGATCAAGACCTATTCCCAGAATACAAAGAGAGACTGAGGGAACTGTGCATGTTTAGCCTTGAGGAATGACAACTGAGGGGAGACATTTCTAGCTACCTGAAGGACTGCCGCACAGCAGAAAGGTCAAGATCTGTTTGCTACTGTCTTAGTGTACATGACAGGGAAACATATTCTGAACACACAAGAAAGCAAATTTCAGTTAAGTGTTAGGAAAAAGTTTGTAAGCGAAAGAGCAGTTCAACAGTGGAATGAATGATTAGAATTATGTAAACCTCCAAGGGGTGCTTTTCTTTAATGAAGGTTTGATCAAAGCAGACTTTTAAAGTGATTTAACAAAAAGCAGGACACACATACACACACACAGTGCATGAACACTGGAAGGACTGGCCACATTTCTTTCTTTCTTTCTTTCTTTCTTTCTTTCTTTCTTTCTTTCTTTCTTTCTTTCTTTCTTTCTTTCTTTCTTTCTTTCTTTTTTCAAAAAGATCAACTGCTTTGCCTATGCACAAGTTCCATTTTTCTTGAAGCAATAAAAAAGAATTTTAACTATAGTTTTGCATAGGTTTAGGAATTATCTAGTGAAATGGTGGTTTCCTGACCTTGGGACGGCTTCAAGGAAAGGTTGAACAGTTATCTGTCAGGCATCTTGTTGACCCAGAATTAGGGGACAGCATAGGAAGTATGAATTGTGAATATGTGCAGATGGTCTTGCTATCTCTGGGCACTTGCAGAGTCATGGATGCAGGGTCATGAAAGGACAGCAAGGAAAACACCCCATTTCCCAGCCCACCTGGGAACATAAGGTGTCTTTAGGGAAACACCCAAAAGGGAACATTTTAGCTACTTCTGCTTTCTCCCTTCTTATCTACAGTGTGGCAGCCTTTCTGGGTGAAGTCTTTATCTTATGTGTGTCAGCTTTGTTGGGTGGATTGCTTATGCAATCAAAAAGTATAAAATTTATGATGTTCATCAGTTGCCAGCTGAAAGCCCCAGTGACTTCCTTGAGTGCCTCTACCAAGCCTGGTGAACATGCTGTTTATTGGAGAGAGTGCCCCAGGTATTAGGTGCAAATTACAGAAGCTGGAAGGGACTTCAGCTGACAATAGAAAAATTATTGGCTGTAGTTTATAAAACCTATGAAAAACAACCAGAAGTGAGAGCTAGGGGTGTAAAAAGGATGAAAATCAAAGCATTGTCTTGCTGGCTCAAGCTCTGAAATGGGCACCGCTAGTGGGAGGGGGAAGAAGTGGGACTCATGGAAGAGGATGGTGAGGAGTGGTAGGGCCCCCTCAGGAGAGAAGTGGGATGATGCCACCCAGATTCCAGGCACCCCCAGTCTTTTGCCTTAAGATAGGACCAGTGTTGTATATGAGGTGGTAAAAACCCTTCTGAAGGAAATTATTCTGCATTTTTCCTTCCCATACCAAGGCATCGGCTCTGACAATGGACCCCGCTTTATCTCTAACATTACCCAGCAGGTGTCTCAGGCCCTAGGTATTGCTTGGCAGCTTCATTAGGCCTACAGGCCCCAATCTTAGGCATCCATGGAAAAGGCCTGTCCCCCTTTGAGATCATGTATAGGTGGCCCTTTCTTTATCATTCTTCCTTCTCTACTTCCCTCCCTGTTTTGGGAGACCAGGCCCTCAGGGAATATATGCGCTCTCTTGCTAATAATGTTTCTTCCATTGCTCAAGCTGTTCAGGCTCTCCATTATCCAGGATTGGATCATCCACTCCATCCTTTCTTTCCTGGTGATTGGGTGCTTGTCAAGTCCTGGACTGATTCTGGTGCTTTAGCTGAACGCTGGAAAGGCCCCTTCATTGTTCTTCTCACTACTCACACAGCGGTCACGGTTGTTGGGATTCGTACTTGGGTTCATCACACCTGCCTTTGCTCTTCTTCCCCACCACCTAATGCTGGGGACCACCGAGTTGCTTGGACTGTAGCCCCTGTTGCTGGGAATGACCTTGTTTCACCGATGGCCCTGCACTCACTTACCCCCAACTGGTACACATGTATTGGTCATGAAAGCTACACCTCTGGAAGCCCCTATGTTTAACATGATCAATGTCACAAGGGGCTGGGCACTCTCTGTGTTTGGGGCAGGAAAGTTGCAGATTGCTAAACTAGGGGTGGGTATACAGCACCCTGCAGCTTCATGCTAAATGCATGAAGAGATAGTTTAGGGTGAAATCAATAGGATCAGTACAGTAAAATTATAGAGAGCGTGCATTCTTGTCACATATTATTTGGCTAGGAGCTGGATTAGTGCCTCAACCAATGGATAAATGTGAAATATTGGGATATTCCCATATTTCTATATTCTTTTCTTACAAAACACATCAGTCCATTCAGCTTAATGTAATCAGCTCTTGATTTATTTAAAAATTATTGATAGATTTATAAATCCCATTTTCATTTAAGCATACATAGAACTGCAGCCTTTAGTAGGTCAATGGTTCCTACTAAACTATCCTACCCTAAATTAAACTAAACTAATCTTTAAATGGAGACCATTCCATCCTTTGTTCCTCCAAATAAATGTAGGTATAATGTTTTTATACACACATCAACTAGCATTTGGATTGAAAAGTGGATTGTATTTTTTTTAAAAAGCTTAAATATAATTTTAAAAAACAGCTATCCTAAAAATTATGAAATTTAAAAGGGAATAAAGACAGAGCAGTAAAATGCAACAAAGTTTTTTTTAAAGTAAAATAAATAGATACTTCCAATTTTATGTTTTGCTTTTTGGTTCTGAGTGAGATATAAACTCACCACTTCCTTCCTTCCTTCCTTCCTTCCTTCCTTCCTTCCTTCCTTCCTTCCTTCCTTCCTTCCTTCCTTCCTTCCTTCCTTCCTGTTTTTAATTTGGTTGTGTTCTTTTATTCAAAAATATGACACTTCCCCCCATCTCCACTAACAATGTCTCCACTTTTCAGTTGTTTAAATTGCAGGCATTGCCTCGCTCATTCCATTGCTCCCTCATTCAGCAGATCCAATTTAACATTAAAGTAAAATCATAGTCTGTCCACTTTTGTGGCATGGTAAATGATTTGTTTCCTTTGTTCTGTTTCATTCTGAACTAGGGAAAATACATGCTGAATTAGAAATGCCAGGCAAGATAAAGAAGCAATCTATATAAATACATTTAAATTCAAGCCTTCAAGCTTTTGTGTCAATCTCTCATGTGTTGACAGAGTAATATGCGCAACATTCTGGTCTCCCTTGCCTTAAAAATGATCTTTTATTTATCCATCCCAATTGGGGAGACCATGCCAATCAATAAGACATAGTTATGGAAATATAGCTCTTCTAGATACTGTCCATGGCAGCTTCCATTAACTAGCAAAGCCCGTGACTGACGTAAAGTAGCACAAGAAGAGAGTGAATCTTAGTCAGTCAAATTCACTTCCTAAGACCCACTGCCTTCAAGCACCTTTTGTAATCACCTATCTTAAATCAACCTGTCTTCCTGCAAAACGGAATCTATTTGTATTTAACAGCCAAAGACAGATGTAAAACTAAAGGGCTTGACTGAAAAGCGGGTAGCACTTTGTGGCAAACTGTGTGTAATACAGAAAATGCTACACATGATTTTAATATTTTGGGAGGGGAGGAGTAAGAGGTGAGTGAAATTGAGAAACTTGAAGAAATCAGTTCAGCTGATAGCAAAGGCATACAATCCTTTCCTAAAATGCATTTGCCATATATATTTTTTTCAGTTACCACAAATTAAAGGAAAGCTGTATAGTTTTTCTGTTTATAAGGAACTTATAAGGGATTATTATTTAATTATGATCAAACTAAGATGATCAACAAATGTGTTTTGTTTAGATAAAAATAGCAGCAGAGCAAAAGAAGTACTGTAATTGTTAGGAAAAATTATTTACCAGGAGTGCTTTCCTAAATTTCTGAGGATATTTAGGGGCCTTTTTTTTGGGGGGGGGGAGGAATGAGAATTGTGGAATTAGTCATGTTCTAGAAAAGGTATTTCACAAGAGATATGCAGACTTCATTACTCTTCCTTGATGCTTTTATCATCCTTGCCCTATCAGACTTAATGGCTTATCTTTTCTTCATGATACAATATTGAAAACACTCATCTGTAGGGAAGTTTCTGTTTTTCTACTTCATTTTCATGGTATTTTTGACTTTTTAAAGATTTTCTTTGACTGGCTTTCTTGAATGCATTCCTTTGTTTTGTGTCATTCATCTCTCCATGGTTCTGCAACTTTCCTGTCTGGCAAAAAACTCAAGTCAGGTTATGGAGAACATCAACATCTTCTTTCAGATGAAATTGTATCACATGCACCAAAGACATTTTTCACCTTTTCTTCCACTGAGCTGGCCCAATATAGGCCAGAGATGTTTTCCACATTGTGGGCCCTCTCATCTATCAAGATATGAGATCAGCCTTCTCACAATGTCGTTCAATGGAGTAAACAAACATGAGAAACTAAGGAGATTTCAGACTGCTTACGAAGATCAAGACACTTCTACCTGTTTTTCAGTTGCTTCATAGCTAAGTTAATTAAAAGAATTCTGTAAGACATCCACAAGCATTTCTGTTATGAAGGAAAGGAAAGGAAAGGAAAGGAAAGGAAAGGAAAGGAAAGGAAAGGAAAGGAAAGAAGAAATGGGAAAGGAAAATTTCCTTCTTCCTTCACACTCACAGAAACATTACATTTTACATGAATGGGTAACGTACATATAAAGACTGTCATCTTTATTTATTTAAGGACATTTTTTTCCATAGTTTATGAAGGTGATTTGGAATTAGATAGTGATGTCACTGTCAAAAAGCATTTTTAGCATAATCACAGTGATGAACCAGGATGGATTCCACTGGTCGGAGGTCACCTTTCCTTTAAGAACTAAGGCAGTTTTAATGTTGAGTCACAGCAGTCCGTGGGTACGAGCCCAATTTTTCAAACAGCTTGTAATAGCATCTGTGTCAAAGGCTCTCAGGAAGAAAGAAAATTAGTGTTGAGAGAAGGATTAATTTTAGCTGAGATGCCATGAATGATTGTCAGCCTAATGATGAGTCTCAAGAGTGCCAAATAATCTAACTTCAAGTGAAAACTCACAGTAGCAGTAGCTATTGTTTGTGCCAAAAAGATAGGGTCACTTTTCCACAAGCTACCAGCAGTTCAATTTGCACCACAGCATCCATTTGTATAATTAACCATCTGAAACCTTACAGAGTCTCTTGGAAAAGCTTCTTGTATTATTATCACAATAATGGGAAATCACAGCTGCCAGTTCTTCAGTAAGCATTGGCGTTCATAGCATCACGCTCTTCCCAAGAACCTAGGATGTCACAATGTATTGGCATAGGATATGTGGGGATCCAAGCAGTGTGGTCTTTTGTAATTGAAAAATGGAAATTTTGTCAATGTGCTGATTGTCTAAGAGTTGTCCAAGATTTTTTGGCACTCAGTGGGCTGATAACCATTGAAACCACCATGGCCAGTTTATGCCAGAATTTTTCACCTTTGATTTTCATATCCCAAAGGCACTTTTTCAAGAGACAACGTATTTCAAGAAGCAACTTTCTTGTTTTTCTTTGAAGACGTTTCACTTCTTATCCAAGAAGTTTCTTCAGCGCTGACTGGATAGTGGGGAATGGAAGGATTTATATTCTTTGAAGACAGCTGATCATTTGCATACTTTTACAGAGTTGTTGAGGCCACTTGGAGGTTTATCTGTGTCCTCAAGGTCACCTGAGTGGTGGGGGTGTGTGGAGCCTTCTTGGAACTGCTGAAAGGACTGTGTTGTAGACTGGAGATAGATGATGTATCCTTTCCTCTCTATTTCGGGCTTCAACAACTCTCTAAAAGAATGCAAATGTCCAGCTGTCTGCAAGGAAAATAAATCCTCCCATTCCCCACCATCCAGTCAGAGCTTAAGAAGCTTCTTGGATGAGAAGTGAAATGTCCTCAAAGAAAAACAAGAAAGTTCAGTTGCCTCATGAAAAAGCGCCTTTGGGACAATCAAGACCTGGATGACTAAGAATCTCTATAGACCCTTGATTTTCATATCTTCTTTTCAAATTATTATTATTATTAATCTTTCTATTTTTATAACATATTCCTTTATCAGGATCTTTTTTTCACTCTAAACAAGTGATTTATTATGCAGTTTTCCTAGTTCTTCTTCTTGACCCAAGGATGTCCTATCAGGATGCCCAAACATGTGAGCTGCCAAATTAGAGGCTTAATGCTGGATCAGACCAAGAGCCTCTGTCATCCAACATTCACTAGCAACCAGGTACATTTGGAAACAGCAGAAGGCTGGATAGGAGGAATTGTCATTCCCCATTTAAGTCATAATTCCTGTATTTGAGGAGATACGCTTAGCCAACAAGAACAATAGAAACTGGTAGCCTAATTTTCTCTTAATTTATCTGGAAATATGAATATAGCTCAGGACTCATCTTGAAGGGTAACAAAACATGAAGAGTATCATTTTTTCACTCTAGGTTTTAATTCCCACAAAATTATTTTCCTTTTTATAGCGAGTTTTATTAAGAATGAGTTGGAATATTTGCTCCTACTGTATTGAACTTGCTGTAACACAGATGTGAATATCTCATAAAGTCTGACGGTCACTTTTCCCAAAGAAAACTCTAGGAGAAGGAGGAGAGGGAGAAAAAGCTGAAACAATGATAGTGAAATTCCTATAAATGTAAGGATTGCTTGTATCCAATAAATTTGCATTTAAAAAGCTTTATAAGAGAAATTAACATGTCAAAGGACAAAAGCAAAATGATTAGCATTAAAAAGGGCTTTGGGCAAATTATATTAATAATTACATAAAGTGCAAAAATTTCTATTGAAGCAAACCTATTAAACTGAAGCAAATATATTAATATAAGAGTAGTAAAACCAAGTCAAGTTATGTTCAGGCCAAGATTTTTGTTTTATGATAACGGATCTCCATTTCAGATAATGTTCCATTTTTCAAGGACTGTCCTGGAATCAATGAATCTTTCATTGCCTTTTGTTGTATAGAAGAAGCATGTTCCTTTCCTACACTATCATTATTATTATTTTTAATTTCAACTTTTCACATTCTTTTTTCCAGTTCTTATTGTGTGCATATCCTTCTTTTTACCGATCTCTTATCTTTCTGGAACAAAGGTCTTGTAGCAAGTGAAATGTGCTGTTCTGATATACATGCAAGAGATTTATTTTCTGGAAAAGTTCTAAATTATGTGCATTTTCTCTGTGTTTGGTTAATGTGCTAATAAGACACTTGGACCAGGCTTTTTAAAATTTAGTGACTAGGTTCAAGGTGATACAAGATAGACTTTTCCTGCAGAAAAATGTCTGAAATAAATTCTCCCAAGAATCTACTTTAAGAGCTTATTATCTGTTGGGAAACTACCAGCTAGGCAAAGAGGAGGGATCAAATGGGTAATTAGACTTGAATCATTGTGCATGTGATGGCTTCTCTGGATGCCAGCTTAGACAATGAGAAACAGCTGGCTCTAGGGACTTCGAAGAGGTGTGTGTGAAGGCATGCTAAAGAAAAAGAAGAGACACAGCTGCGGGAAGGAGAATTCAGAGATCCTGATGGAAGCACAGCTGCAGCCGGCCAGTGTGGATGAGGAGGAACTGGATCCTCCACCAGATCCAGAGATGCGCAGAGCAGAATGGAGGCAGGCACAATGGAGGTTGGCAAGGCTACCTTCAACCACTGGGGAAATCAGGAGATTAAGGCAATTCAAATAAGTATAAAGATTTATTGCAAGATTAAGCTATCTACAAGAATCTGAGCTACTAACGGTCAAGGGAAATTAGTGGGAGTTAAGAAAGGCATTCAAGGTGGGCTGAACTTAGATCTCTTGTGGGCATACAGGAACTCATATTGATGATGTATTTAATCCCTCCGTCGAGCTCAGCCTGGTCATCTCCTATAGCTACTCCCAAGTAGGTAGCCTCACCTCTCCTAATGAGCTACACCAGTGAGCACCTATTTAGTTTTACGAGTGGAGCAGAGGGTTGTTGGAAACAACCTCTCATTCTCCTGTTGTGCTTATACTTCATTTTCATGACTTTATTTTCCTTGACTTTGGACTGATGCTGTGTTCAACTGTATATCTGGACTTCAGACTTGTTTCTTGGACTCTGGGCTCCTATCTGGGATAGTTACTATGTATAGATTTTGGATTGGGCTTGGATTGCATACTTTGTGGACTTTTGCCTTTGCTACTGGACTGCGTAACTCTGCGTAACTAAGCAGTGTTGGACTCAATAGGACTTTGCATTGGATATGAGGGGGGAGCTGGCGAATAACATTAAGGGCTTGGATTCTCAATAAAATCCTTAATGCCCCAGTGTGTGTTGTGAGTGTGGACAGAAACAGGGGCAGTGCGGCTGTAAGAGACTTAGGACTGACACCCCTACCCCCATGTTCCATGGAATCTTATCTGCTTGTTCCCAAGGGGAGACAAGCAGTCTGGGGAGAGTCTTGTACTATAGGCAGAAAACAATAAAGTAGTCATCTTGAACCTTTCACATATGGATCTGGTTGCTTGCACTTGATATTATCTCTGCCAAGGCAAGTATATAGATATAATTGGGCTAACACATCCTGAACAAGCATGGGATACAGTTCTTCATACATATTGTCTAAAAAAATAAACATAGAACATGTATGACAATCATTTGTTTAATAATCATCACATGAGCCTGGTTACAGTTGGCAAGAGGATTGTGCATTTTTTTTGCTTAATTTTAAGAAAAAGTCAAACAATTAAGGCAACTCAGAAAATTCATCGTGAGGTGAGTGAGTGTGACCTGACTAATTAGTGAAAATCCTCCTTCCACCATTACAAACACACACACACCAAAAAACTTTTTTATTGTTAAGAAATGGCTCTCTTGCCAATTAATGAACAATTCTTTTTGAAAAGAATTGTTGCCAATCACTTTTCATACCAGCGTATCAGTTATTGTTATAAACTCTGAGTACAATTATATTTTTAGAGAATGAACCCATTAGAATCTGTCATCTACATCACAATGATAGAAAGTTTATTTCTAATCTTCACTATTCCCCAGCTGAATAAGCTTTCATCTGAAGGACAGAAAGAAACAAATTGTTCTCCAGTGTTCAGAATGAATATGATCTGCTCTTGTATGTCACCTTTGGCTCCTTGTCTAAGCTGATGTTCCAATTTCCCTGTGCAATATAAGCACAGTATAAGAGCTGAGTCATATTCATATATCAACGGATATGCTCAAATGTATAACAGGAGACATTTGTTATTTCCGTTAACTTTCATCATTTTCAGTGTTTTAAGTAATCCACTTTGTTACATCATTCTTCAGAGATGTGAAGTGCTCAGCTTTTTAGTAATATCTAAACTACAGATTAACACGTTTTGTGGAATATTAATCAGAAATTTTCTAGATCTTAATTGTCCTAAATGTCTTAACATCTTTATTTTCTTATCTCTTTAAGGAAAAGAGGAAACATCTGAGGCTGGTGCATCCAAGAACAGTAGGTTCATGCAAAACAACAACACCTTTGTAAGAATATTACATAAAATGAAATGGTTTCTATTACAAGCTCTAGGTGATAAGTCTTTTTTATTATTATTATTCCAGGATTGAAGTACAAAACATTTTCTGAAGTAATGAGCAATGTGATCATGGAGAAGGTTCTCAAGTGGGAAATTAAAGAAAAACAACCAGCAGGCTACTTAAATTGATAAGCAATGGCAGATAAAAGCTCTAACAGAATAAAAATTGCAATGATACTTTAAAATGGAGTTGCAACTCTGAAGTCAGCCTCAGTAAAATATCATTGATTTAAAGTGAAGTGCAATAAAGCAATGCCATTAAATGCATAAAACAATGCAAAGAAATAACAATCTGATAATAAAAAGTGATAGCATTTCTACAGTTCTAACACATAAAATGAAGGATCCATCCATCCATCTCTATGAATCACAAATCTGTCTTCTCTATGCTTTAATACAGGGGTCCCCAACCTATGGACTGTGGCCTGGTACCGGGCCACGGCTTGTTGGCTACCGGGCCCTGGGAATAGCTGGCAAGCCCTGCCCCACTCATGGTAGCACCGCCGCACAGGCACTAGTGGCCCTATTTACGCATGCGCAGGGATGCTAGCACCACTGCCAGCATCACACAGGAGCACACGGCCCATTTGCCCATGCATGTGGGCACGAGTACACATGCCATGGGGTGCATGGCCCACTTGCACATGTGTGCATACATTAGTGTCGTGTGTGCGCCCATTTGTGCATGCATGTACAGGGCCGCATGCGCGTGCATTTCCCTGCTGCTTCCTTTCATTCTAGGCCGCCAAGACAGAAAGGTTGGGGAACTCTGTTTTAATAGCAAAGTTTTTTTTCTGTGCATGTTTTAAATGATTAGAAAATTTAATCTCTTTATATTTACCACACAGGGAAGTTTTGGCATTGATAATTCCTTATGTAACCACTAGCATAAACTGCCCACTAAACAACATCAAATGAAAATCATTGCGCTTTTTTTTTTTAATATAAATTTTTCTTTGATGCACTTTTTAAAATCTGTTTCAACCAGCAACCCACCAACGTCATGAATCCTGACTGGGAGAAACTCATATAATTTGATTTTTCTAGGATGCTCTTGTCAATGTTCTCTAAGAAATGGATATTAGAGGTAGGGCTGAATATTTAGATCAGATAAGGAAATAGACTCCGCGGAAAGATTAGAGCCATATTTAAAATCGAGACAGGCTGTAACAAGATAATCTTACAAGCCTGACTCTGCATTACTTCCCTCTTAGACCCTGGCGTATAACACTATAGCAATATCATTTAGACATATATACCTCTTCATAGTTCTTTACAGCCCTCTCTAAGTGGTTTACAATGCTGGCATATTGCCCCCAATAATTTGGGCCTTCATTTCACTGACTTTGGAAGGATAGAAGGCTGAATCAACCTTGTGCCACTGGTACTATCTTTTAATATCAAAGATTTATGTTCTGCCATTCATTCTCAGCTCCTGTTTCTTGAAAAAAAGTATAACATCTGACTAACAGTGGCACTATAATCCACACTTTCTTTGAGGAAGTTCAGACTGAGACACAAAACAAAGATGAAATGAGCAACCCCTGTTGTGAGTTTTCAAAACAGCATGCAAGCATTCAATACTTAGCAATCTCTAAAAATATCCAGAGATTTTTCAAGAAGTTGTAGATGTCATTCTGTGGTATTTTAAATATAATGAGGTGAGGGGAAAAATCCTTACAAGATTAAAAATGTGTTTCACTGAAGATAATTTTACAGCTAAGTGTAGCTCCTTCCCCTAAACAGATAATTAATTAGAAATTACCAGGAAATGACTTTATTGTATCAGGGATTTTACTTTGCAACTCTTTTGTAAGTTTTTATATACAGTATAATAATTTGTATTAAGAATTACATTATATAGATAAAATTAATGCAACTACCAAACATTAGGATTAGAAAAATAAAAATAAAAAGTGGAGATAATGAAGAAAAAGAAAAGGAAAGGAAACCTTCTCCCCTTGTCCCCAGCAAGTATGGTGAACTTTAACAACTTATTACTATCTTTTAAAGTACAACCAATCATCTCTTCAACCCATATCCTACCTCCATATCTCTAGAAACAATCTGTAGAGTCCCATCATTCCATCTTCATTAGTAAATGTCCATTAAGGTTTACCAAAAATAATAATGTAACTATTACAAACTACATCTGATAAACCCACTTTAAATTCTTGCTTTTACATATATAGTGTATCTCACTTTCTACTTAAAGATGCATCACTCTCTTTAGGTAAAAGCTTTAAAACATTGGCATCTGGTTCTAGTAAATTTAAATACATTAAACATTGCCTGAAATAATAACCCATTCTACTTTAACTTTGATCGTATAATTCAACTTTATATTTTCCCCTTTCTCACAACAGTCTTTAGCCGTTTCTGTTAATAGCCAGCTCTGAAATAGATTAAATTGGATCTAGGAAATCAATTTCATCCCAAGGGGCCTAGAGTTGATCAGCCACCACCTGATGAAGCCCTTTGCCTAGGAAAAGAAAAAAAAACATTATGATCCTGGAAAAAAGATATGGCTGTTTTAATGTGCCTTACAAGGGGGTTGCAGTTAGGTATTACTGATGGGTATTTTAAACTATCTACTTCCAGCTGAATTGGAAGCACTGCATAAAATTATCATTTATCTTCTGATTATCAATTTGTGATTAAAATATAAAATATAATAGTACAAAAATACTGGATGTCTTCATTTCTCTCATCGAAAGGAAAATAATCCTCCACTGTTCCTGGGCTTCAGTTTATCAGGAAGTTACATTTTATCTACAGAAAGATCATTAAGGTGTCTGTACAACAAATTATGCCCTGAGGTTTTCTTTTACTCATCTCTGAATAATTGGTGGTAGCTAATAAATTAACATGCCTAATGCTCCTACATTAATCTACATGGCAACATAAATACATAGTCATGGACTATTTGAGCAGCTTTTGTTATAGGTACCGTCTTGGACCATGCATATTTAAATGTTGCATTATCAACAAATCTTGTAAAAGAAATTAACCAAAATTACAGATGAAAATGGGTGGATTCTTAAGGGTGAGACTGAAAAGTTTCAGTCTCTGTGATGGTAAATATAGCTGGCTAGTCAAGAGGGATATGATTAATGAACAATCATGGATGAATCATAGATCTTGGTTATATACAGAATCAGATTTTTCCCAGAACCTTCCTTTCTCAGAAATAGAAAGGAATGGGTTTATAGCTGAACTGAGGAACAGCCCTGACATAAAGTATGGATGACTGACTAAAGTCCCATACCAACCTTACCTTTTATTAAGGTTTCATCAGAATCCCTTCTCTAGATGTTTCCTTTACCAAACCGATGAATTCTTGGAGAACTGGAAAGCTCACACTAAGGACATTCACGTGTTGCTTTTTTAAATTTCAAGTATCAGGTATAAATTGATTATATCAAGCATCTAAATAATATTTATGTGCTGCTTTGGCTATCCCATTATTGTTAGTCCATATGTGTGTGTTCTTGCTAGCTCCATTGATTTGTTTGGTATATATATTTTTGAAATAAGTGTGCAAATATTGCATATTTCAGTATTATATGTACGTAGAGCCAATTTGGTCAGGTAGTTAAGGCAACAGGCTTGAAACTGGGAGATGGTGAGTTTTAGTTCTGTTTTAGGCACAAAACCAGTTGGGTGACCTTGGGCCATTAATTTTCTCTCAGCCCTAGAAGAAGACAAGGGCAAACTACTTCCAAAATCTTTTCAAGAAACTTGAAAGGATTAGCCCAGAAAGTTACCAGGATCTGACACTGACTCAAAGGAATAATAACAATACCATATTGTAAGGAGGTGAAATTAAAGATTGGGTAACATCTGGCAAAACTTACCTGATAATGAAAAATCCAACAAAAAGCAATTATAGAACAATTACCTGCTTATCAACAACTTTCAAATTGCTAACTGGTGTGGTAGTTGATGAAGTCTAACCGCATTTATTTGAAATCAAGCTCTTTCCACCTGAGCAGAAAGGAAAGTGCCCAAACAGCAGAGAAACAAAAGATCAGCTTCTGACAAGATAATTTTGAAAAACTACAAGAGAAGGAAGGCCAACATGAATTAAGCTTGGATTGATTACAGCAAGGGTGTCAAACTCACAACGTCATGTGACATGCTGCGATGTATCATGACTTTTTTTCCATTGCTGGCAATGGGATGGGCGTGGTTTCGGCATGATGCATCTGGCCCGTGGGCCAGCAGTTTGACACCCCTGGATTACAAAAAGGTATTGGATTCCCTGCTACATGATTAGATAATCAAGTGCATAGAAACAACAGGAGTCAGTAGAAATATCAGAAGTTTTGTGCAAAGATCAGTGGCACAGTGAAAGACACAGTTGCTGGTCAATGGTGATAGAGTGGGAGAGGTTAATACTAAGAGAAGCCCTGACAATATCACCAGCAGTCAATTGCAAATAGCCACTTTACTTAGAACAGCTTACCCCCTGCAACAATTCCTTTAATATTATGAAAGAACAACACCTGCCCATCCCAGGTTGTTGGGAAGGACTCAATAGGTGGATAAAAATGCCCAAACCAATCTCAACATCTAGGTGACTGTGCAACCAACCATAATATTATATAGAAATGTATTGGTCATCCATTATGTTATTTATTTAGACAAAATAAAATTACTCTGTAGGTATGATATATGTATATGGAGCATGCCATACTAAAAAGACAGTACTTTACTGGAAGGTTCCATTTAATATTTTCAAAATAAGATGTGCTTACTCTCAGATGAAATCAGCTTGCATTTTGGAAATGGTGATGATGCTACAATTGTCACTGGAGGGACAGATAGTTCTGCTATATGTCAAGAGGCATACACTTAAATTATTTTATATGTCTTTCAGCTGCATCTTGCTAAATTTCCCTCCAAGCATTGACTTATGGAATAACCATTTAAAAATTTAATGTTTTATTGGTTGGTTGTCCGGCAGAATCTACTTGCCATGGATGGATGGATAGTTTTATGTGAATTCCAGCTATACATTTTTCTAAGATTTCTGTAAGATTTGAAAATATCAGATTTCCAGTGTGACTTTCAGTCTTGAATTACCAAGCTACCTGCTAAGTGTTAATTTCTTCACTCCATGAGTACTGCTGAATTTCCCAGGGTGTGTCTAAAATACCATAACCCCCTGGTGTTCTGTTTGCAAAGCAAACTGTCCCTGTGTAAACATTAATCCAGTGATTACCATTATGTCCTTAATGATTATAGGCAGTATCTATGTCCCGCAGGTTAACAGGGGATTTCCCAGAGAGAATCCACATGATAATACTTCATGTTTTGCTTTTTTAAGGATAAACATTGACTACAGAGAAATCAAAGAGGTTTCTATTCCCAAGAGCAGAAATCTCCTTAAAAATTTTTTTTTTGCAAGCTTGACAATCCTCAGGTGTAGAGTTTCCTCTAAGAAACCCAGGAGCCTATTTTCCATGGAAGAAAATTATATTGGGCCAAAGGGTATAATCTATCTATCACATTTTCCTCATTTCATCTAGGATGGAATTGTCCATGTGGGCTGCTGATTGAACAGCTGTAAGAGATCTTCTCAGCAGGATCATAACTACAGATTTCAGAATAACGCCTGAGTACAATTTATGCTTACAACTATTTAATGCAGTGCTTCTAGGAATGAGATTGTGTGTGCTCTTCCTTATTTCCCCACAAAGAAAAGAAAAAAGATTCTTGATTTTATAAATTAAGAGCAAACGTTTAGTGAGGAGTTTGAAAAAGCTGCATGTGTTAACATGTAGTTATCATTCACTGGTATGTTGTGCCTAGTATATAATGCCATATTGCTTTTCCTCACATAATACTAGCACTAGCAGCTAGCCTTACAGTATATACCACTCCATAGTGCTTTACAGCAGCAGTCCCCAACTTTTCCAGCTTGGCAGACTGACAATGGAGGAGAGGGGATGGTTCCATGTGAGTGGCCCATCACTCACACAAACGGAGCTTTGCATGCAAGCATGAGAGACTGCCACTTGTGCAAGTGGAGCTATGCATATGCTTGCCCGGTTCCAATGAGCCATGGACCTTTTGTGGGCTGCAGCCTGGGGGTTGGGGACCCCTTCTTTACAGCATTCTTTAGGTGGTTTACAGAGTCAGCATATTGCCCCAAATAATCTGAGTCGTCCTTTTACCTATCTCAGAAGGATGGAAGGCTGAGTCAGTCTTGAGCTGGCCAGGATCAAACTTCTGGCAGTGGGCAATATTGCATTCTAACCAATGTGTCATCACAACTCTTATCATCATCATTATCAATGCTATCTTTTGTGCAGTGCATTTGTGTAAAGATAGTTGTAGGTGTAGATACTGTAAGTAAGAAATATGAAGCATATACTATGTGGTCAATCAAAGCATGCCAAAAATGATTTGTACTGACAAGTTTCATTTTATGCAGCACTGGACACATACCAGAATAAAGGGGTTTGACCACAAAGCTATTTGTTTTGTTTTGTTTTACATTATTGTAACTTTGAACAGTTGCTAAACTAGGCAGTTGGTAAGCCAGTATGTTTTTATGAACACATGAAGATCTTTTCCATGCAGATTTTTCTTTTATTTCATTGGAAGAATACAGTTCTCTACATCAATCCTTTATAGAAAAGTAGATATCCTATCAATTAAATTATGTACAATCTGCAAACAATTAAAAATCAGAAGGAATCCGGCATCATTTTACCAACTTACATGAGTTACAGCTTACCCCATCATTTATTCTCTTGTGAATTCTAACACAAGCAGAAAAGGTGCTACCATAATAGTTAGTTACTGTAGATTAACATGATTCTCTTCTGACAAGAGTCTGGTTTTCTTTTACTGCTCATAATGCATCCCACTGACCTCTGCTCAGTGGTGGGATTCAGCCAGTTCGCACCAGTTCAGCCATACCGGCAACTAATTTTTTGTTGCCCAGGCCTAGAATGGACTTCTGGAGAACCGGTCATTCATGTATTTGAATCCCACCACCGCCTCTGCTGTATTACAAATGCTGTGACAGAGCTGCTAAACATGGTCAGTCCCTGTATTATAGTCATTTCTCATTTTACACAGGAACACACTATATTGAGTACACAAAGTACAAGCACTTTGTTAACCTTTGCATTTTCTGCTGTACTACAGCATTACCCAGAAGACTAAATTAAATTTAGATCAAATTGCCCTCAATTAGAGCAAATGAAGAAATAAGATGCCACCACGGAATGAAATTTTTATTACACTGGGGTAAGGATTGAAGGTTGTTAATGACCTTTTTTTTTCAGTTGCCTGATATAATTGCCAAATTGTCAAAAAGAATTAGATTTCCCCCCCCCCTCCTGATGTTTGATATTGCAAATCAGACTGTGGTGTCATAACAAAATAGGCATAGGTGCGCTTTTTTTGTGTGTGTAAATAGATTACTCTTCCTTTATAAGTAAATTACATTTATCTGTTACCCTTCCCCCCTTTGGAATAAGTAATGCATATCTGGAAAAGAGCAGATTCAGAGTTTAATTTATACCAGGGCTTGGCTCTATAACCTGGAGGTCTGGTAACCAGGTTTCTTTCTTTTCTTTTTTTAAACCCCTTTCATTTAGTTCAAAGTGAATTTCATTTTCATGCTGGGATTAAATCATAATTCTAAACACTTATTGGGGGCTGGGGGCAGAAACACAGCAATGAATTTATGTTTGTGGAATCTGAATGAGATGTGATTGGGCTGCTTTCACTGTTGGGCTCTTTTATATAAATCAAATGCATGTTCTATATTTATTATTATGCATTATTTATAATTTTAAAGTATTGAGAGCCTCAGAATGACCCCCCTCAAAAAAATGAAGTACAAAAAATACAGAAGCAGCTAGAAAGCCGGCATGATAAACTTACAATACGGGTAGTCCCAGACTTCATTTAGTAAACTGTTATTACTTCACTGAAAAAAGTGATTTATGACCATTTTTCAGATTTATGACTGTTGCAGCATCTCCATGGTCCCCATGGTCATGTGATTTACATCCAGATGCTTGACAACTGACTCACATTTATGACAGTTGCAGTGTCCCAGAGTCATGTAATCCCCTTTTGCGAACTTCTGACAAGCAAAGTCTTAATTAACGTAGTCTTAATTAGGTTTTAGTACAGGTTTTTATATGGGGTATTTTAGAGCAGGCTTTTATTTATTTAATCTGATTTTAGAATAGATATTTATTGTGATTTTTATTATCGCCTGTTCACCGCCCTGAGTCCCGTAAGGGAGATAGGGCGGTATACAAATTTAAATAAATAAATAAATAATGGGGAAAAGAGATTCATTTAACAACTGTGTTTCTAAGTTTAACCACTGCAGAGATTCACTTTAACAAATGTGGCAAGAAAAGTCATAAAATGGGGCAAAACTCACTTAACAAATTTCTCATTTAGCAACATAAATTTTGGGCTCAATTGTGGTCGTAGAAATTGATGACAATCTGATTTTTTTTAAGAAAGCAAAAACAGCCGATAGGTTAAAAAAAAAAAAGATAATAGAGATTAACATAATATAGTTGTAAAAGGACAAAATGCAAAAGACCTATCAAAATATTTTGCACTTGTAACGGAAAGAATATAATCTTATGTCAGACAAATTTTCTTTACAAGAGCATTTCATGACTCTCAGGCTTGAGAAGGAACGTGTGAGCTTACACCATTTGTAAGGGTCTTCTCTGCGGAATCTAACTCTCTCTAGCATTATGATTATTAAGGGTAGAGAATGACAGGTCCACCTGTGACTTCCATATGTTTACCCAGAAGGTCTATCATGGGAGTGTAAAAACAAAACCAAACTAAACTACAGTATTTTCTGCACGAGCTCTAGAATTATGTTTAGCTGAATGTCATTATATTTCCCCTGTAGACCTTCTGGGCAAGCATCTGGAGGCTGTTACTGTGACAGCTGGTCCTCCAGGTTTATAGGGAACATTGGAAAGGAGATAAATTTTCATAAGGGAGGAGATAAGCAACATTCAATTATATAAACCTTGCTTCTCTAACCACCAGGAAAGGGGACAAGTCTAAATCATCTTTATTCATCTTGGGCATGGGACTGTTGGCTCCAATTCCCCCCATACCTGGATAAATTTTATCCTATGTGCTTCACTTGGATAGGGTAAATCCTTTCCAAAGGTATAGTGCTTCCACTATCAATGTGATTTTTATTATCGTGATCTAATTGAATTTCATGAATTTGGGCCAAGAAGAATATGAAGAGGGTGCTTCGATATCTTCTAATGGTGAGTGTTCACTTCAATCATCCACACTGGCTTAATTTATGGAGAATCAACCGTGGCATGATTTGGCACCATTAATGCCAAATTATTGGTCATCTGTGGTTTCTGTTCCATGAACAGATCATTTATTTGCACCAAATAAGAAACAAAGAAGACTGATTATGTGCCACTCCAACTCTGATACCATTTTTTTTTATCACATAACAGTTGACCTAGTTGTACAGAAATAGATGGATGTTCTTAAATGATTGATCTAGAAAGTATTGTGGTATACACAATTGCCATTTGTTCTGATTGCTTCTTTTTTTAAACAGATAACCAGAAATGTTTAATTCATTTATTCCGTTTCTTGTTTTTCATATATCTGCCTAGCGAAATGGAAGAAAAGATATCAGTGCACAATACACTGTTTGAGAAGGAAGATATGATTTTCAGGAGGTGGTTGAGTAATATGTGCTTTTCCTGATAATCAGTTGCTACTGACAACTTTAAAAAACCCTCTTCTGATGCAAGCTTCTTGGCAAAGAAAAAGCTGGATTATTGGGTTTTTTTCCCCTGGGTTTAATTAAAGTAATTCAGTCCATCATTACAGACAAGCATATTGTGTTTATTATTAATTGGAGTTATACCTTTATATAACAAACAACATTGCTACATTTATCTTTTACAATGACAAGATCATTACCGTACAAATTTAAGTCACAATATCAAAGCATATATAGGTAGGCTTTGACTTACAACTGATCATTTAATGACTGATCCAAGTTATGAAGGACTTCAGAAAAGCAGCCTATGACCCACCCTAATTTGTGATTTTTTATTTTTATTTTTTTTGCTATTTTTCACCACAGAAAAACAGTAAGAAACACCCATTGGATATGCTGGATTTGCTTAATGGGCACCAGGTTTGCTTAATGATCCTGATGACTTGCTTTATGACCTGTTGTAAAAACAATTGTAAAATCAAGTCTGGTCACATGGTGCCTTGACTTAAGAGCGCAATGACTTACAATCGAAATCCTGGGCTCCACTGTAGTCATAAGTTGAAGGTTACTTGTAAGATGAAATGGGGAAGGGGAACAGAGAACAAAAGTTGAAAGTGTGTTTTGGCTTTCCTATGAAGTTAATCACTCCTTGTTTAGCATGAATGTGTTCTTTATACAGTCTTCCTATTCCCCCTTCTCTCTAGAGTTTCAAGCATAAGACAACAGTGTTATTTTTATGTCAGTTACATTGATTTTTGTGTCAGTTACAAAAAAAAAAATTGCACAGTGCATCATTAAAAACGGAGTTCAGAAAACAGAATCCACCAGCCAGGCAAATCAGGGAAATAGAGTCACTTGGATCCAGGGAGGGAGGGAAAATGTTCTGCACAGATGGGATTTCTGATTGGTGAGAACTTTTTCTTTCTTTGAGACAGAGATGTACTAAAGCTACCTTTATTGTAAGGTTATAGTAACACAGTCTTGCAAGACTGAACGCACTTTGCCCCTCCCCTGCCTTTATTAAATCTCTGCCGAGAAGTAAGGAGGGGTGCCTCACAGGTCTCCTCCACCCTCATTCCTTCTCTGGACTGAGATTTTGTTTATCAGACAGTTGTCTGAGCTGCAACTCTTTCTCGTCTCTCCCAAGGTTATTCTCACAGTCCACTACCAAAAGTCCTTTTCAGGCATAATGAGCACATCTACAGTATAATGACCCCTGCATATTTTTTATTTTATTTTATTTTTTAAAAATTTTATTTTTCATTTTTCCAATTTACAAAACATTAAACATTTTTTTAACAGTACTGTGTCGTGTATCTCTTACAATTATTTACATTTGTTACTATACATTTTTGTTTCTCTGTTCTAACCAATTATACCACTTATCCCACACCTCATAAAATTCTGTTTCGTCCTTGCCTTTCATTTCTAGCATAAGCTTATACATCTCGGCACATTCTAATATCTTATGAATAATCATATCATTAGCTGGTATATTTTCAAGTTTCCAGCATTGAGCATACACAATACGTGCTGCTGTTACTATGTGTACAATAATATATTGGAGTTGCTTCTTTATCTTTTGATTTATTATTCCTAATAGAAATAATTCAGCTTTAAATTCAATTTGTTCTCCTGTTATCTCCTGTAGCCATCTCCTTATCTCCCCTGCATATTCTATAGGGAGCTTTGAAAATACAGTGATAAACTATTAAAACAACATCACAACTTTCCAAAGACAGTCAAATGGACCAGTTTCTCCTATTATTATTTAATGAGTGGCATAGCATACATGGACTGGTAGTATATGTTAACATTTCACCTGGATTAGTAAAACACAATAAAAAGATGTATATTCAAATACTAATGCCTAGGCCATCTAACCACTGAAGAGCGGAATCATTCATATTAAAAAAAAAAAAACAGATACTGGACCAGTATCCTCAGCTTATAGCCAATCACAATGTGATCTACAGGTTGATGTGGGATCCCGCAGTCACACTGAGGGGAGAATACCAGTTTTCCTTAACCTGGTATCTTGACCAGATTAAGGTTCTTTACCTCAGCAACAGTGCTTTGATGCTCCAAATCTTCTCCATTTTGATGACTGTCTGAAAAAAATAGAGAGCTATTGCATTGCCTGGCACACCAGAGTAGTTCTCGACTTACAACAGCTCATTTGGTGACCATTTGAAGTTACAACTTCACTGAAAAAAAGTGACTTATGTTTTTCACCCTTATGACCGTTGCAGCATCCCCATGGTCACGTGATCAAAATTCAGATGCTTGACAACTGACACAAATTTATGACGATTGCAGCATCTCGGGGTCATTGCGATCTCCTTTTGCCATCTTCTGACAAACAAAGTCAATGGGGAAGCCGGATTCACTTAACAACCGTGTTACTAACTTAATAACCGCAGTGATTCCCTTAACAAGTGTGGCAGGAAAGGTCACAAAAATGGGGCAAAATTCACTTAACACATGTCTCGCTTTGCAACATAAATTTTATGCTCAGTTGTGATTCTAAGTCGTAGTGTGAAAAGGCAAAACCTGATGATGCTGAAGTGACACCATACTTGGGAGCTACAGGACTGGATCCCTGAAGAAAAACTGGAAAGCGTTAAGTTGGGTAGCCAAAGTCCTCCAGGTCAGCATTTAGAACACCCTGTTGAACAATTTGCAAATAAGTGTTTAAAAGCCTAGAAGATGATAAAGCACAGCAACAAAATTTAATAGTAGTGAAACAGATTACACTGTCCCTAATAACTGCCAGAAGTCATCACCGTAAACTCTTAAAGGTAGTAATGGATGTTTCCTAATGTACCCCTCCCATCTCCCATATATTGCTCATACTGGTTTGTGAAATATTTCTTCAATTGTATAGTGTAAGTATATCTTCTGATGTAATTTCAAATGTTGACTTTTTGGGAGTTGGGGGAAAGCCATGAATAAGCTTCTGGAGAGAATGCTTGTAGCACTTCATAAATTTATTATTCTGGCTATAGATCCTTATGTAAAATAGCAAGCTGTCAGGACTTAACCAATCGGTGGAAGTGCTACAAATATTTTATGACTAAATCACTATATTTTTCACTCATGCTATTAATAGATGTCACCCAAAGCACACTTTATTACAGAAATGTCAAAAATATATATCCTTGTATGCCTTGAGGAGATTAATCATTATCTCATTAACCATTGCCAAAAGGAAACATCCATGCATGTTGTAATATACCTAATTTGGAGGAAGAGACATCAATTTTTTAGAAACAGGAACCCCAAAAAAGAGTTGTTAAAGTTAATGCTCGTGATTACACAATATGTCATACCTGCTTTCAGGCCATTGAGATGGAACAAATTCTTTGGAAATCACCACATCATTATTCGACAAGGCAAGCATTTGTGGTTTTCAAAGCTTTTCAGAAAGCTGCCTCTCGCACCCTTAGCTCTTTTAACAACTTAAAATAGATGGGAAAAGGGGGGTATGAAAATTATTTTTAGACATTTGTTTTATTGCTTTTAGGACCTGTGTTATTCTGGCTTGCCCCACAGAAGACACAATATTTGGATTTTTTTACTTCTTCTCTCTACTGCATTGCCTGCTTCAATACTATTTTTAAGACTCTATGATTGTAGTCCTTATGAACTATTGTAAGTCGAGGTGTAATTACTGTTCAAAGTTACAATGGCACAGAAAAAAAGTGACTTATGACTGTTTTTCACACTTACAACTGTTGCAACATCCTCATGGTCACATGATCAGAATTTGAACACTTGGCAACTGACTCATATTTACGACGGTTGCCATGTCCCGGGGTCACGCGATCACCTCTTGCAACCTTCTGACAAGCAAAGTCAATGGGGAAGCCAGGTTCACTTAACAACCCTGTTACTAACTTAACCACTGCAGTGATTCACTTAACAAGTGTGGCAAGGAAGGTTGTAAAATGGGGCAAAATTTATTTCACAAATGTCTCGCTTAGCAACATAAATGGGCTCAATTGCGGTCGTAAGCCGAGGACTACCTGTACGTCATATGGAGTCTGAAGATATTTAGGGAGATGTCTGGTTGTACCACATTCCTGGGGTTCCAAGTGGGTTTGTCTTTTATATTGTTCCCAATATCCTTAGGAATCATAGCAAATGCCATCCTCTTTATTCGGCACTAGGGATGCACATCAAAGGTGAGATTGGTATTGGATTGGTAGATGCTGATTGTATTATTAGTTTTATGATTACTATCCCTGCTGTTCTGGTTGTTAAATGTTTCTACAATATAATATTATTTTAGCTTGTAAATTAAGTAGCTCTATTTTATGCAGGAACATTTTTTTTTCCATCTCAGGATTTGCAGTATACAAGATACATTGATTGATTACGCTACGTTTAATACAGAGTCACACCCTATGATTGATTATATTATCGCAAACTCTGGTTAACCTTCATGCTGCATCAAATAAAAAGACAGAGATAAAGTAATGTACTGTTGTCTGAGTAGTAAGAGGAACTGTTAATGTTAAAGATAGTCCTCAACTTATAACAGTTCATTTAGTGAGCATTCGAAGTTACAAAGGCACTGAAAAAAGTGACTTATGACTGTTTTTCACACCTACGACAGTTGCAGCATCCCCAGGGTCTCATGATCAAAATTTGGACACTTGGCAACTGACTCATATTTATGATGGTTGCAACATCCTGGAGTCATGTGATCCACTTTTGCGACCTTCTGACCAACAAAGTCAATGGGGAAGCCAGATTCACTTAACAACCGAGTTACTGATTTAACAACTGCAGCAATTCTCTTAACAACTGTAGCAAGAAAGGTCGTACAATGGGACAAAATTCACTTAACAAATGTCTCGCTTAGCAACACAAATTTGGGGTTCCGTTGTGGTCGTAAGCCAAGGACTACAAGTATTATGTAGGAATCCTCCAACACATACTCAGATTACAGTTTTGACACTATCCCCAATAGCAATTTCATGCAATATAGGTAGCCTTTGACTTATGACCACAACTGAACCCAGAATTTCTGTTGTTAAGCAAAAAAAGGGATTGTGCAATTTGGGGGATGCTGGGGATGGGCCAGCACAGGCAACTGTATTGGGGTGTGCTGTTGGCAGTAGAAAAAGCAGGAATGACTTACCAGAGTATTTATACTTCTCTGCCGGCTTCTCCATTAATGTCACTTGTAGGAAGCCAGCAGAGATGGTCAGAAATGGTGATCGCACAACTATGGTTCCCTGTGACAACATACAATAATCATGAGCCAGTTTGTGTGCTGTTATAACTACCTTAGTGGTGTCTTTTAGTCTAGCCCTTTCCAGCCAGATGAGAAACAATAGTTGGAAACTGATCAAAGAGAGAAGCAACCTGGAATTAAAGAGAAACTTCCTGACAGTGAGGACAATCAACCAGTGGAACAGCTTGCCACCAGAGATCGTAGGCGCTCCATCACTGGAGATTTTTAAGAAGAGACTAGACAATCACCTGTTTGAGATGGGATAGGTTCTCCTGCTTGAGCAGGTGGCTGGACTAGAAGACCTCCAAGGTCCCTTCCAGCTCTATTCTCTTCTAAAGTCTGTCACCTCACTTATCTGTACATCCCGGATAGGGTGTTTTCTTGCCATGGCACTTCCTCTGCTTGATTATCCTTCCACATCTGCTGTGATGTTCTTTCAGCAGATCATCTTTGGATGTCATCCTATTGAACACTTTCTGTTTCATCCCAAACAATGGCTTTGTCAGTCACCAAGTTTCACACACACCCCTTTTTTTGGCTGGTGTACAGTCTCTCAGGTATTGGACTTGGAATGCAAGTACATTGTGATGCGCTTCCAGATCTTCACATTGGCAGCTTCCATGTCCATCTTTGGTCAGCTCACTATACTTATACCTGATGATTCGCAGGGCATATATATTGATAGTGTAATCCTGGTTAATCTGAGTTGCCATGACTCTCTTGGTTTGTGTCACTCTCATATTTGATGTAGACAGGTGAAGAATTAGGGGGTCTTTGTCAAAGGACCCGTGCTACTGTGTCTCCCTGAAAATAAGACCAGGTCTTATATTAATTTTTGCTCCAAAAGACGCATTAGGGCTTATTTTCCAGTTAGGGCTTATGTTTGGGGAAATACAGTACTAAATGCGTCCATCTGACTGATGATCTTAATTGGGGCTTATTTTAGAAGTGGGGCTTATATTACAAGCATCCTAAAAAATCATGCTAGGGCTTATTTTCCAGTTGGGTCTTATTTTGGGGAAAATGTGGCATTAAGATAAGCACTAACTGGGACTCAAACACTGATCTCTCATGTCAAAGGGTGGCACTCTAACCACTATGCTATCTAGCAGCTGCACGCACACCTGCCTACATCCTGATCATTGTATTTTAACAGATGGATTTCCTATGAGCTTCCCCTTTACTTCACCTCTCTAGCTATTTATTCAACTGTTTTGGCCCCAAACTGTCATCACTTTATTTAGGAGGTGCTTTGCTTACAGCACCGACTTTCTGTGGAAGGGTTAGCCACTTGTAGAAGGGAGGATTTGATGTAACATAACCCTTTGCTAGCTCACAGGCAAGAAATTTAAGCAATAAATAAGCTTAATTCAAAATACAAGCACTTGTACTAATGTACTCTATGGGCTTGAAAAGGCCTTCCCAGGGATAAGCTTCAGCCTATGTTTGCCCTGAAAAGATGGTGCACATTCTGCAACCTTCTGACAAGCAAAGTTAATGGGGAAGCCAGATTCACTTACTTTGTTACCTTGTCCCTAACTGGGTTACTATAGTAACTTAACAACCATAGTGATTTACTTAACAACTGTGGCAAAAATGTTCATAAAACTGTCTTGCTTAGCAGTGGGAATTTTGGACTCAATTGTGGTTGTAAGTCAAGGACTATCTGTAATTTATCTGTCTATCTGGAAAATAGACAACGTAAGAATGGCTGTAATGAGAGGGTGGCTCTCTTTTAAAAAAGAACATTTACAGCATTATTAACTCTAATAATCTAAAGGAAAGAAATCTGAAGCAAATCCTTAAATTCTCTTTCTCCAAAGGCAAAGAGATAAGGCTAAATCTAATTACTTTTCCTTAATTCATTTTGTTTTGGAACCTTTTAGCACGCCCTGATTTTCCCATATACTTCTGAAACGGTTTCCTTAAATGACACTTTCAGGGGAGTCACAATTGGTTTTGTAAATTGCCTTTCAAGGGAAGTTAATGATGCAAGGCTATCCTGAGATATTTGAATATATTGGCACTTAAACAAAAAGTTACCCAAGATGCGATCGTTTCAGCCAGTCAGGATGCAGGATGTTATGGACTTATCGAAGCATGTCTAAATATTCCCTCCTTCATGCAATTTCTTGTCATTTGATAGGTTGTTTGCATTTGATTACCATAACCTTCATAAGATTATTCAACTCCCAGCACCCTCACTTCCCTTCTCAGCAGCCAACAATTTTTCATTTTCACCGCAACAAATATGTGTTCTTCACTAGGAAAAAGACAAACATTCAGAAAAAAAGTCTCATCATTCAGGAAACTATGTGCATCTTCCCAGAGTTTGCTTTTAAAATGGAACTAAGTAAGCATTTTCACAAGTGGAGCGTATTTTTCAAACCAAAGCTGAGAATCCTTCTCAGGAATATTTTTTAAGACAAGTGGGAGGGTGGAGGAAGAAAGGCATTATTCACAATTTCATAAGCCAAAGGAGAAATTTGTGTGTTTTGCTCTCACAGTGAAAAATGCTACTCAGTAATTTAGTCCATCAATGAATTCATTATGCAGCAACGCAAGGAAAATTTAATTCAGAGTGAGCAAAAGGACAGTTAAATCTGCTCACCTGGAATTCTCAAATACATTTGTCTAGGTACTAATAGTTTATTTACTTAGGGAATTGCTTCCGTTCAAAGCAGAATGAAAGTCCTGCCAACAATAATTACAATTAAATCTGGTAAATGCAGGATGCCAAATGATGGAATTAGGTTAGAGAAAACCAGATTCTTAATGAAACATCCTAACAGTAAGAGCAGTTTGACAATGGAATCATTACTCTCTTTGGTGATAAATTCCTCTTCATTGGATGTGTTCAAGCAGAGGTTTAGACAGCAATCTCGGTCCAGAAAGAGCTATTTAAGCTGAGCTGAACTCCCAAGCTAACCTATAATAATAACGTAAACATATAATAATCACCAAAAGACAGTGATCATTCACTAATAATAATAGAATCATATCTGCCAATCATAGCATAACCAGTATTAATCTTAATGCCTTCAAGTATCCCAGGTAAATCAACCAAGCTCAAATTGTTTTTTGAAGTAACCCAGTCTTCACATGTTTTCTACATATAAAAAGTGAGGGTATAAATAAGGTTATGGATCTTATGACAATAACAATAATTATTAAGATAATATTTGAGAGGCTGTCACAGAAAAGAGGGGGTCAGTCTATTCTCCAAAGTACCTGATGGCAAGACAAGAAGTAATGGATGGAAACTTATCAAAAATAAATCCAACCTAGAATTAATATTTTCTGTCAGTGAGGACAATTAATCAATGTAATGACTTGCCTCCAGAGATTGTGGGTGCTCCAACAGGTATTAAAAGATATTGGACAGCCATTAGTATGGAATGGTATAGGGTCTCCTGCTCGAGCAGGGGGTTGGATTAAAAGACCTCCAAGATCCCTTCCAATTCTGTTATTCTATATTTTCTATTCTATTCTTTATGATAAAATGACCTTCCATAGGCGGCGAGATCTTGCAGAAAATGCTTACCTTCCCATTCTTGCTGTGAGCACTCTTTGAGTGCATTCTAACTGATGCAAGTGGTCTTACAGATAACCAGCTTCAATCAATATAAGCTTGAAGCTGTTGCAAACAACATCATGAGAGGCATGCTATGTTAATGACTTTATAATCAGAAATATTTTTGTAGAATGCTGTATTATATGATTAAATTTCAAGATTCTTCTGGAGCTAAATGTGAGTTGTTTAAATGATGAAGCAACTTCATATTCTCCCTCCTAGACACACTTCTATCCCCCCCCCTTGGTACCTTTGCGTTAGTCTTTGCTCCTGGTGACTGTCTGGACATGTTCCTGTGATTTTATTAGCAAGTTTTCCGTAGTGGTTGGCCCTTCATACCTAAGATGGGACTATAATTAATAGTTTCCTAGTGTCTAGATTGGTGCCTTAACAACTACATCAAACTGGTCCTCAGTTGACCCACATACATACAAACACTCAAAAAGAAGGAATGACTGAAAATAATAAACCAAAGCTTCAGAGTGATAAAACATATTCCCAAGCTCGCATTCAATGTTTGTCAGATGAAAATAGTAATGTATAATTATAATAAATTATTGCTATCTTTCACTGCTATATACTGTCTAAAAAAATTTAAGGTCATCAGTGTGTTGCATTAATTTATTCATTGGTCCTTCTTCTTCATTGCTTCTGAAGCAAGTGGTTTAGTAAAACTAACCATAATGATTTCCTGTAGGAAAGAACGAGGATGTTAACAGGGTGTTCAATCTTTCACTGTACTAGCTGTACTTATTACTGAATAGTAATTCAAGCCCATCTTCAAAGCATGAATTAGCTGGATAAACCATGAAGGGTTGGGTGGGAGAAGATGGCATATTCTTTAATTCTTACTAGTTTTGTTGTTGTTGTTGTTGTTTAGAGTCCTTCCTCAATAGCAAACAAGAAAAACAATCAGGTCTCCAACATCTTTCCCTTCAGGCAAGAATCAGTTTGATGAATTCAAGCCCAGGGTATTGCTTGAGATGGCTTGTCTGACACTCTGCTTTTATTCCCTTTCTGTCCTGCTGCTGGAAAGTAAGAACACCAACACATTGGTGCTGATTGCACAAAAGTGAAAAGTGTGAAACTCTTAACCTCCTTATCCATCTTGGTAAGCCACCACCATTTGAACAATATAGAATCATCAAATTTCCCCCAACGACATTTTTCTTCAACTTTCAAAGAATGCCGACTCACAATTTTTGACAGCTAATGGGGCCAGTTTAACTCACTTGAGCCCTTCTATGGGTGGATGTACTTCAATTTAGCTAAAATGTAGAGTAATATGTAAGTAGAAAGAAGAATAATTAACAACTCAAGTGAAGAGTCAAAAGGATTTTTCTCTTTATATGAGGCCACCCAATGTGGCTTGATGAAGTGAAGACCTGCCTGTTGACCATGTCTCACTATATCAGTTTCTTCTTTAGCTTTCAAGTTTTCCAGGGACACAAATCAGACAAATGAACTTAAGTCTTGATTATTTGGAGTGGACACACTGAGGTGCAGCATCTCACTTTGGCATATTGACTTATAGTATCAAAGTAGATAGCTCTATTATCTGGAGTCAAGGTTGCTTCACACTGATGATAATTTTGACTGAGAAATGGAGAGGTTGTGAAGCATATACATTCAATATATAAAAAGGGGAGGATGTTTGAAATTAAAAATATACACATAATGCTCATGCTTAGTCCAAAGTCTGAACTTAGTATCAGTAACTGATTGTTTTGGCACCTTGGTTAGACCATGTTGATCAAGGGACTGGAGGCTAAAGCATATAAGGAACTGCTGCTAGAATTGGGTATGTCTAGTTTAACAAAGAGAAGGACGAGGGGGGACATGATAGCAATGTTCCAATATCTCAGGGGCTGCCACAAAGAAGAGGGAGTCAAGCTATTCTCCAAAGCGCCTGAAGGCAGGACAAGAAGCAAGGGATGGAAACTAAGCAAAAAGAGAAGCAACCTAGAACTAAGGAGAAACTTCCTGACAGTTAGAACAATTAACCAGTGGAACAACCTGCCTCCAGAAGCGGTGAATGCTCCAACACTGGAAGTTTTTAAGAAGACTGGAAAGCCATTTGTCTGAAATGGTATAGGGTTTCCTGCCTGAGCAGGGGGTTGGACTAGATGACCTCCAAGGTCCCTTCCAACTTTTACTATTATTATTATTATTATTATTATTATTATTATTATTATTATTATTATTATTATTATTATTATTATTATTATTATTATTATTATTATTTGCAAGATTTATGTTTCCTCGTAGTGCTGAGAAAACAGCTGTATATGGATTTCATTTCAAAAAGAATTATATATGGTGATGCATATATGCATTTTTCTCTCTATGAAGTTCAAGGCAACAACAAGCAATGAGTTATTAAAAATAATAAAGAGGTTCTGAAAATGTTGGGAGTTTTTGATTACAAGTAAACTTAGGCATACTCTGGAAGAAGCTACTTATCATACTTCTCCTGTTTCTCCAAATATGGGAATTTATAGTAAAGCTAAAGTTTGTGCATCCAACTTTTGCTTATCCGTGCTCTAATTAACTAGCATTAAAACTATGAGGAGCTAAAGGAAAATAGTTACCCCAGAATAAGGAATGAGTCCAGTGAAAGAGGCTGTGATCATGGGAATATCCCAACAGAGACCATTTTACAGAAACTGTTGAATTTTCATATGCATTCTTGTGAATAATTTATATGTTTTGGAAAGCTGTATTTATTATTCTATAAGTACAGTTATATTTATACATGATGATCTGATAAAGTTAAAATTAAAGATGTGTTTTCCATGCATAATTATTTAAAGAAAGACAAGTCAGTGGGCATTTTTCAGTGTTCATGTCTTTTCTTATAATAATTTATCTTGTCAATGGTTTCAAACTAAGTAATTAAACTGATAAAATTTTGGGAATTTTAAAAGCAACACTATGTTGTACTTAGAGAGATAGTTTAGTGTAGTGGTTAGGGCATCAGGCTGGAAACTGGGAGACTGTGAGCTCTAGTCTCATCTTAGGTACAAAGCCAGCTGGATGACCAAAATCCAGTCACTCTCTCTCAGTCCTAGGAAGGAGACAATGTCAAACTACTTCTGAAAAATTTTGCCAAGAAAACTTCAGGGACTTATCTAGGCAAAAATTTCCAAGAATCAGACATGACTGAATGGTAGGGGGGGAAAAACTGTACTTGTTCTTATTCATTTTTTTACAACCTAAATTGTAATTTATTATTTTATTATTCTTTGTCTTAGTGTTTATGTGTATTCCATATAAACACATTAATTTATTAATTAATGTTTGTGGGGGAAAATGCACTCATAGCAAACTGCCGTGCTTCCCCCCCACCCCACAAACCTCATAAGCTTTTGATACCCTTTGTTCCAGTGAAGCAGCCAGAAGGTCATACCCTTTTGACTTAATGCTTCACCTACCTAAACTGATAATATGCTTAAGTTCCTTCTCCTATCTTTTCCTGCCTTTGTTAGTTCCTTCTGCTTTCATCTCCCTGTATTTGTTCTTACCTGGTCTTTGACCATGTAATGTGTTACTAGAAAATAGATGCTTACATGAAGACATTTTCCAATGAAGAAACCTTTGTCAGCATCTAATGGTTAAGCTGGTGTTTGTAACAAGTATATAAGAAGCAATAAACTCAGTTTGTCAAGCTGTGTCCTGCAGCTTCAAACCTCTGCTCAAGACATGCCTGCGTCTTTGTCTTAGCGTCTTACAAATGTTCTTTATAATTTACTACTGTTCCACTCCAAGCCAGTCTTCCATATATTATAGGCATCAACAAATGGGTCCAGGAGTATTGTTTTGCACTGCCCATTATGACTGTGGTCCTCTGAAGATTTCAGATATTATGTTCACCTAAGACAATAAGAGTGGCGTCGGTCACTAACCTTAGTAATAGCCTGCTACGTACCACTCTGCTAACAATAAGCACACAATAATGGTTAATTTTGATATAATCTGGCTATCTTACAAGCTATCGTACTGTTGCCAAATTATCATCAACTGAAGAATGTTTGTGAAAGGCAGTGGGTTTTGGGAACTACTGAAGAAAAGGTTCTCAAAGGATAATGGTTCAATGGCTGATCTAAGAATTTGGAGTACAATATGAAGTTGGAGAATTCACATATTTAACCAGCTGGATTTTCCCTTAAAACAGAGAACTTCACATGTTAGAGACAATTCAATGTACTGGAGAAAAATAAATGTGTTTCATCCTCAGTTAGGAGTCAAATGCATTCATCAGTACTGAGAAAATAAATAATTTAAATTTTATGTCAGCCTCCCAAAGCAACCATGATTAGGAATGAATTATCACATGGTATTATATAGAAGTGTCACCCTAATTTAGTAAAAAGAAACTTAATTTTAATTTTGGAATTTTGGAATTTAGAACAAGTGAATTTAAGGAAGCAAGAATCAGGATAACATTGCCTTATTTAAAAATTATTAGTTATATGCCCTGCTTTCAGGTATTATATTTGGGGCTCTATTCTATTTTGTGTGAAGAGATTTTTCATAATGAAGAAATTATTCTGTTTCCTTAAGATCAGGACATATTATAGTAGTAGACAACAGCATTCCTTGAATGTGTTGATTTTTTACAGCCCAATATTTAAAAAAACATTTTGTTTCTAGTGATCCATCAAAAAGATTTTAAAATTATTATTTAATTACTATTCAGTTTAAATTAATATTTAAATTTCATCTTTGTGTTTTGTTCAAGGGCTTATTTTCAGAGGCCAAATGGGTTGCAGTAGATCTATTGTTAAACAGAATTAGTCGATAAGATTTGATCTTGGTTAATATGAACTTTTTTCTTAGCCCTGTCTCAAAACAAAAAAGTTACTAACTCTAAACTACACTGTGCACAAATTATTTCTATATTTTTTAAAACCTCTTTGATTTTCTCCTTTCTCCTGAGCTTTCCCCCTCCTTCTCTTACAGCACATAAGCAAAAAGACTTGCCCACAAATATTTACAGTTAACTGAGAATAAGAGCTTAGAGTACAATTGCACTTGAGGGAATAAAAATAAAATAAAACTGTTCCACAGAATGTCAATGCTATAACAAAAGGATAAGGCTAGTTTACCAGATAAAGATTGGGTCAATCATATGTCAGGCCTATTGCATCAAAAATAAATTGATCAATCATTTACCTTTTAGTTTTGGTTGACAATATGAAAACATACTTTTCAAATGCCTTTCAGACTGAGATATTGCTGATGTTTGCTGATGGTGTGGAGAAGAAAAAAAAAACCTTTCCTAATTTTATTGACAGGAATGGATCTTTTAGTCATGTCTTCAGAATTGCTTGCTCAATTGAATTATTCTGGAGAGAAAAATCTGAGGGCTTCAGTTAATCACCCAGGCATGTTGCTGAGGTAAAGTTTATATAAAGCCACAAAAATATAATTAATTATAATTCTTTTTAGTAAGATGCTTCTTTCTTACTGTATTGTTTAAGCTTTTCAAATTTCATACTATATGTGCTGTTGTTTTGACAGTTTTCCTTTAACATAGTTGCATTTTTAAAGTTCCATTTGGCTGTCTTAATTAATAGCTGAGGCGCTCACATAAAATCCAAAACACATCTGAATTATATCTGAGAGTGCACAATCCTCATGAATATTGACAAAAATAAATATTAAGAAGAGAGGTGAAAAAAGACTAAATAAATATACTGTACATGTGTACAAATAGTATGTGCAAGAGTTCTGAACTTTTTGAGAAAATCTAAATTTTTAAAACTTTGAAAGAATATGTCCTATTAGTTTATAATCCTCAAAAAGCCTCTTGAAAGGATATGTTCTCCTTTGTACAACTAAATGTTACTAATAAAGGTCATTCAAAACTAGTCAAATTCTAATTTAACTTATTGGAAAGACTAATCAATTTCTTATTGTAGTGATTTCAGTTCAATGTATTGGCAGTCTAAATTCTTCAGCACCTTTCATTTAGTGATTGTCAACCACAATATATGTCTTTAAAAAAAATGATACAGTTCAGGATGAAAGCTTTTTATTGTTGCTGTTGTTGTTGTTGTTGTTGTTGTTGTTATTATTATTATTATTATTATTATTATTATTATTGTTATTATTGCTTAAGCCCTGTAAGTGTTTACATTTTCATTATGGGGACAGGTTGCGTTGTTGACTATGACACGGAACACTCAGCATAATTTATATGTGATTATTTAAATGAGAAATCCAACTGAGTAGAAAGTAGCTGATTCTTCTGAATATTGAATAGCAGACAGAATGCTGCTTACATTTTTAAACAATACAAATTTCACACAGTTGCCCATCTCACAGATTTTGTAACTCATGTAGTCATTACGACCAATAAAGTGGATACATGCTGTGTGAATGCAGATAAATACAGTGCCCCAATTGTCCAATATGCTTCTCCAGGGCTGCTTGTGAGTTGCAGTCTGCGCAGTGCATTTCTACAAATGCCTCATTCAATATAGAAAAGAGATACACCATTATGGGAGGTAAAGAAAACACAGGAGAAAAGATCAATGGATTGGACCGACTATTGTCCATGTGAATTTAACTGATAAATGACCGTAGATTACCAGAGCATTTGATTTCCCAGTGATACAGGGCCATAGAGTTCCATAGCTCTTGGATGCACAGTTAGTTACATTGTAAAAAATATTTATTTTCCTAAGGGACTTTCAGGAATGAATCCTTAGCTTTGCCAGCTCTGAAATAGTATCTTTTCCCCTATTGATATTAACAGTGCCATAGTCAAAAAGCTATAGAACCTCTCTGAAATCAACTAAGTGCTTTCCTTATTCTCCTATTACAGCAATAGTGCTTAGACTTGTATACCACTCCATAGTGCTTTATAGCCCTCTCTAAGCATTTTACAGAGTCAGCCTTTTCCTCCCAACAATCTGGGTCCTCATTTTACTGATCTTGGAAGGGTGGAAGGTTGAGTCAACCTTGAGCCTGTCAGTCAACAGAGTTTGCCTGCAATACTGCATTCTAACTATTGTGCCACCATGATTCATATAGAGGTTCTGCTCCTTTATTGACATCATGTTCTTTATTTCATGAATTTTCTTATTTTCCTTCTTCCAATCTCCATGCTTCTTCCCTCATTCTATCAAGAGTCCTCTAGGTACAAATTTCTGAAAAATGAACTGCAATGAGGTTCCTGCTGTAAGGAGGAAAAAAATCTCAGTCAACTCCAGAATATCTTTTATATTATGTTTTTTTAAGTAAAAATAGTAAAATTATCTATTATAAATGTTTCCTACTTTCCTGAAACTCAGAATAATACCAGTTTCTTATTTATCCATATGTCGTGATTTGGTAACTCTGTGTTTGTGCAACACATCTGATCGCTTCTTTTGAACTTATGTCCAGTATGAGTATTGTTTTTTGCCATTTCCACAAGCTCAAAATATTATTACTACACACTTAAATGTCGCTAACATTTGAAAGATTTTAGACTAAAGCATATAGGGCAAATCTGCTGTAAATCATCTTTAAATTAATGCACATAAATTAAATGAGAACTATGTATAAATATTTAGAGATAGTGTTTACTAGTGTTTACTTAAATTCAAAGTAATCAGAAAATACTACATTTCCCATGCAAATTAGCCTTCCCAAATGAAATTAATTTAAAGCGAAGTAGAATCCAGTTCTTAGTTTGGTCTTGTGGGGGCCACTCAGCAACCTGCCAGTCTTCAGCCGATTGTGCGTTATTTTAGTAATCTGGCAGAATTCTTTTGATGTTCCTTTTATCATTCTTGGCTGCAACATTGTTGCTGTTATTTAGGAGTGATGTGTTAAAATTTTTGCCTGCCTTTTCAAATATTGGTCATGCTTCAAACATATATGAATTTATTTGCTCTGATTAGCATTGGTTTTCTGTTATAGAATTTAAACTTGGTTGCCCAATTTTTCTAGTGGTATTGTATTCTGAATTTTAATCTATTGATCAGACAAAATAGGATCTAGAGGACTACCTCAATTTCCCCTTTTTTGTTATTAACATGACAAAGGTAAAAAGAAATCTGCTTAAGAAAGTAGAATTCAGTTAAATTGGCACATGAACCAATTTATAGTTTTCCTGTCTGTCCTGCATGTGTTGACAAAGTAAATTAGAATGTAGTAAATTACTTTATGACCTAAATGCTCTACAATTTGAAGATTAACTATCTATCAACAAGATTACTGCTTTTGTTAAAATGACAGGGTGCCTATCCTAAAATTCCCCAGAGAGTTACTCAATGGTTTCAGTTAAACATAGCTGTCAGGCTCTCACAGTTAGAATAGCAGAATAGCAGGTTGATCCCTGGTTTTTTTTTTCTTTGATCCCTCTTTTCCTCTGGATATCTGTGCCATGCTGAATCCATGCACAAGGATCCCTGTATCCCATGCTGCATCATCTCCTATGCACAGGGATTTTTATGTTAAATCCTCTTTGATGGTCTTGAATCTCTCTGCAGCCTGCATCTCTCCTGGAGTCCGAGAATATTTAATTCGATCTTCATAAGGAAGTCTTTTTTTCCTCCTTGTCTCGCTTCCTCCAACTTCCTTTCCAACTTGTTCCTGATAGCTTCTTTTGACTTCCTTCTTCTCATGGGAGATTATCTCTCACCTTCAGATTGTTGTTGTTAGTTGCGAAGTCATGTCCGACCCATTGCACAAATTCAGATTGTGTGTTTAAACAGTCCTGGGATAGGATGACAGGCAGAATTTACCATCTCTGCTCCATAATATCATGGCTCATGCTAATCCCCTAAATCAGAGGTGGGCCTTTTATGACTTGTGGACTTCAACTCCCAGTATTCCTGAGCCAGCCATGCTGGCTGTAGTTGAAGTTCACAAGTCATAAAAGGGCCGTAGTTCCCCACCCCTGCCCTAAATCCTTTCATTAAGTAATAATAACAAAATTGAAGAACTTCAGACCTTTGTGGCCGAAGACCCAGCTTTCTCCTCTCCACCATCTTCCATATGTTAGGCTTAGCAGGATATCTGAGTAGATAAAGGTTTCCTGCATTTTCATTCCGATCAGCATTTCTTCACAGGTAAATATTTTATGTGTTTACAAAAAAATATTTTGGGAATAGCTGCAAAATTAAAATAAAGCCACCCTGAAAGACTTTTTGAAACCAGGGCCAAGAAGCCATGTGAGAACTTGAGGCTTGACCTGATGGCCTGGGCTGCAATCTCCATGTGATTCCATGTCAGACATTTTTTCCATACAGGTAGTCCTTGACTTAGATCATTTTGTTTAGTGACCATTTGAAGTTACAGTAACACTAAAAACGTGACTTATGACTGTTGCAGCAAGCCCATGGTCAATGTGATCAGAATTCAGAGGCTTGGCAATTGACTCATATTTATGACAGTTCCAGTGTCTTGGGGTCATGTGATCACTTTTTGCGGCCTTCTGTCAAGCAAAGTCAATGGGGAAGCCAGATTTACTAATTTAACAACTGCAGTGATTCACTTAACAACTGTGGCAAGAAAAGTCATAAAATGGGCCAAAACTCACTTAACAACTGTCTTGCTTAGCAATGGAAATTTTGGACTCAGTTATGGTCGTAAGTCAAGGACTACCTGCATTGGTATCCCCATCTGGGAAACAATATGTTCCATGATGCCGACATATTTATGTATTCATTATACTAAATATAGGTACCATCTGAATCTTGATGGCTATTGTTTGTGGTGAAATGTTATATTTTGTTATTTTTTTCTTATCTTACCTCTCAGGCTTTTAAATATATATAGCTTTTATCCTGTTTAGGCCATTTAAACTATTATTTGACCAGTTTTATGGCATGCCATTCTTTTATTGCCATTTAATAGCATTTTATAGCATTCCCCACCACCGCTATTATAAGCCACTTGAGTAATGCCAAATGTATTGAAAGAGAGTGCATAGCATTTTAAGCATGCATGAATGCATACATACAATATACGTAAATACACATGTATATGCCTACATATATGCATACTTTTTGTTGTTGTAGGGGCAAATAATCAGCCACAAGACTAAAAGTTACTCCAAGGGCAGGCAATAAAATATCTGTAGAGAAATAAAACCCTAAAATGTTTATATGGTCTTCTTACATTAAATGCACCAGATACTGAGACAACCGAAAGAGAAAAAAGAAAAAAGAAAACTTCTGTCTCCAGGATGAAATATGAAATCTGGAGATCTAATTTTACTTTCTAAAATAAAATATGGTTGGAAACAACCATAGGAAGTTCAGAAATATGCAGGCAGTCATATTAAAAATGAACAAGCCTTCAGAACCTGGAACTCTTAATATGGTCCATTTACATTATTCAGTGCTAAGTACGCAGGGACTAGAAATTTCCTGTTATTGCATTTTGACACTTTGATGCTTTAGGTTTTCTATCTGCAGAAGCAGTAGACTTCTACAGTGGGAAGCACATGATACAAAGGAGATTGAAACATTCTCACAGTAAATACTCGATTAAATGGGCCTCAGTTACCTTATTTCAGAGTTAACAGACAATGTTTGCTGAACGGAGTTTTGGTATATTGGAAGATGGACAAGTGTTGCAACTGAGGAGTGTCAAGGGAAGGATGGGAAAATGTGGGGAAGAAAGAGGGCCAGCAGGCCAATAGAATATATAACACTGGAACATACAGCTGGTGAGGAGGGAAGGGAAAAAAGATAGATGCTTAGAGTTCTGTGGCAGTTCTGAGTTGTAGTAGTCAAAAAGGGTTTGGAGATAATCATCATCATCTTCATCATCATCATCAGAGTTGGAAGGGACCTTGGAGGTCTTCTAGTTCAACCCCCTGCTCAAGCAGGAGACCCTATACCATTTCAGATAAATGGTCCAGACTCTTCTTAAAAGCCTCCAGTGATGTCAGTTGCAAAGTCACAAACCCAAGAAGAGTTTTGCTTCCGACAATAATTTTCATGGGAGAAAGAGGAGCAGATACACAGTTGGCCTCAAGGAGAAAGCCTCCAAAATTCCAGGATGACATCTTCAGGTCAGAGGGATTATGAGGAGAAGCTCAATAATAGAAAAGCATTGTAGCTAGAAATGCAACATATAGAAAGTGGATCAGACAGCTCTACTTGCTACTGAAAGTGGATCCATCTAGAGGACAGTTGTTTACAGTGGGATTTAAATATGTGAACAACCGGTTCTCTGTGTGGATGCCACTTCCGGAAGTCCATTCTGGGCCTGGGCAACAAAAAATTAGCTACCGGTTCTGCCAAAGTGGTGCGAACCGGCTGAATCCCACCACTGGTTGTTTAGTAAATCTAAAATGGACTGAATTGTTGTTGTTAATCAACTATTTAAGAGAGGCTGGTAAGACTGGGACAAGACTCATCAAAGAGTTTGAAGGCACAATCTGGAGAAGAATACTTAAGGGGGAAAGTTCTCATGTCTCAGGCCATGCATTTGCAAGATACAGAAAGATTTGCAAACTTTACTAGTAAAAGCTTTTAAACAGATAAACAACTAGCAAAGGAAAGTTCATGTAAACGTGCATGCACATACACATGTAGAAGAAAGATCAAGTCCCCCACAGTCCAGCAAGCTTGCCTTGAGAGAGTGAGTCTAGATCCAAAACAGCAGGCATAAGAGTAGTTAAGCAAAATACAAGGATACAAATGTTGTAGTGAGATTGTCAGCCAGCCCAGGCTCAGAGTCACAAATGCCAGGTTTCAAGTCAGGAGTCAATGTACTTGGAGTCTAAATTAACAAATAATTGTTGCCAATGGAGGTGCTTGAGCTTGCTGCTCTTCTTAAATAGAATGAACTCCAGTATGCTCATTTGGAAGGATGAGGTTCCTGTCTTGTGAATGCCTTTGCTTCACTCTTCTCTACTCACAGCAAGCCTTTTTACTGGCAAAGAGTGGCAGTTCAAACGCCTCATCTTATGAGACCAGTGGTAGCTACTCACTGGGCAATGCAGCCTGCTATCCCTGTGACATCTCAAGCAGCAGTTGATCCAGCAACTCTAGGAAGCGACATTTTATTGTTAGTTTCCTTGCCAGAGACTGAGATGGCCATGACAAAAGTGTTGTGGTGACATAGGGCCAGTTAAAACTTTGATTATGGTTGAATAAGACCAAAAAATGACAAGAATGCTTTCCCCCCATTGTCTCCTACTTTAATAATTGACCAGTCACTCATCTCTTCAACTTGAAAGTGAATAGTAAAATGTCAATTAATTATGGAAAGCATTTTTTAAATTTATTTTTATTTCTTTTAAAATGATAATATAAAAAAGGAATAAAGCACAAAGATAATCATGATAGAAATATCTACATTATCAAAGGAGAAAAAACTGTTTAAAAAGTGAAAAAACAACAGATAAAAGAAACAAAGTGGAATATATCTTAGTATACAGGATAATGTTTTTTTTTTAAAAAACACATGTTTTTGCAAAATCCTGTACTTACAAAGTTTTGGGAGAAAGTAGTGGACCATATAAACGTGATATAAAGGTAAAAGAGAGAGTATATAAGTGCTATTGCTACTGCTATTTCTAAACCTTTCAAAGGGTAATATCCTCTAGGATTGTAATCCTAATATGTGGAATAGGACAATCAGACTACATAAATGGATTCTTTGTTCTTTATGGCCAGAAGATTGATATTGCACCATTGGAAAGATAAAAATATGGTCCCATTCATTTAATGGATTGAGGACCTGATTGGACTTGCCAGTGCAATCAAGTGCTAGATGTAGACTTTGTATGAACAATTATAATGAAACATGGCACTTATTTATACAAGTAAGTTTAAAAAGTATGAAAGTTATATAAAGTACGTGCATTACAAATAAATATGCATATTTGTATTAGATAAGTATATATAGAGAATGAAAAATATTTACTGTAATAATAACAGTGTAGGGCCTTTTATTACACCAGAATTAGTAAATAAGAACAGAACTAGGAATTAGAGTCCTGGCAGTTGGGGTGCACATAGATCAGGCATGTCATGTTAGGCACAGATCATATTGTGTAAAGCTTTGCTTACTTAGGTCTTTTTGAGAACAAATGGAGATGTAGAGGGGAAAATGCTGGCTTGGTACTTTTACTTCAGATTCTGTCAAGCTATCCGGTAGAAGATGGGAAAACATCTACTAAGGAATGCAAATATGTAATGAAGCCAGTGAAAAGTGAAACGGCCTGTCCGCTCTAATAAACCTGGCTTCTATTCAAGTTCCTTATTTTTGCCTGTTTTTTTTTAATAAAAAAGAAATCTGGAAATTATGTTGTTCTGTCTTATGCCTATCAAATCTCAAACCTGTGCTTATGAGTCTTTGGTGATGCTTTATTTAGCTGTCCCAAAGGTGCTTTTTTCAAAAGGCAACTGGATTTTCTTTGTTTTTCTTTGAAGACATTTTGCTTCCAATCCAAGAAACTTCTTCAGTTCTTCATGCCTTTTGAAAAGGCACTTTTGGGACAACCCTGGCCTAGATGATTGAGAATCTCCATAGACATTTTATTTAACTATTTGTGGGGTTTTTTTGAGAATTGTTTTATATAGCTTTATATCACCATCCCACCAACTTTTGCACCACCCACCTACATGCTTGCCAAATAAATCAATAATCATGGGCTTGTTTAACTTTTTGGCATACCAAATTGATATGCCTAGTTTTGTCATGGCATTAGCCCCATGAAAGAGCAGAACAGTATTTGGGGGGGTTCCATCACTCCATTCGCAATTCCATAATAGAAGAGAAGATGTTTTGTTTTCAAAATTCTTGCATTGGTACTCTTAGGATACCCAACAGCCAATTACATACTGTAATTCATTCCCATCAATAGGAATATATGTTAAGATGAGTTAATCTTTTGCCATTAAATGTCTCTGCAGAAAGTCATCATTCAAACCACAACATTTATGCAATATTTCTGGCAAGTGATAAAGCTAGTTGAACACAAATATCTTTAGGATTGTTCCCCCCCTCTCCAACCCCCCCTCCTCACTGGGCTTTTATTCCATTTATAGAAAGAAATCTCTCTACAAATGATTTATTATTGCAAAATAAAATCAGAGTAGCTGCATAATGGCTTCAATTACTAGATCAGATGGGCCAAAATCGTCAGCATCTTCAACATGCATGTGGGCAGCAATATTTGACAAGACTAAGCTAGGGAGGTTTAACATGATTTCTATAACATTCATAGGAATGTTCAACTTGGTTTTATATAGCATTGTCTCCTCCTCCTCTTTCCCCTTCTTCCTCATCAACCCTAAAAAAAGAAAGCAAACAGGAAAGGCTACAGTAATATTAATATTAATATTAAGACCTGTTGAAGAGAACCAGTTTGGTGTAGTGCCTAAGGCATCAGGCCAGAAACCAGGAGACTGTGAGTTCTAGTCCCACCTTAGGCACAGAGCCACCTGGGTGACTTGAGCCAATCTGTATCTCAGTGCTAGGAAGGAAGCCGTGACAAACAAACCACATCTGAAATCTCACAAAAAAATTGCTAGGATTTGTCCAGATGTCAACGCTCACTTGAAGGCTCAACAAGAAAAAAACATTTGAGCAGGTGAGAAAGCAATAAACTGACCATTGCAACATGGAACTGAAACCTGCAACTCAGTGTTGAAAACCTGGCTTGGGCAGATCCAGACAGACAAAGAAAGTAGACAAATGACCATGGCACAGAGAACAGTGAGGATTCACTAATGCCTCAGCCCAGTCCATTTAAAAATCTTATCTTAATCTAATTTTATCCACTGCAGAATCTCTTTGGTATATTGCATGGGACAACGTCTGCCTATAACTTTGGTGGAATTCTCAATCTTGCCCACATCCAGCATAAAATAAAATTGTGCATGTAATTCCTAACTGTGAAAGCAAGGGTTTGGGGAAAGCACGTGTCTTGTTATTAATCTTCTCATTAAAAAAAATCCAAAACACCATTAAAGAAATATAAGTTATCTAACTGAAATACACGATGAATCATTTGATTGTAGGAAAGCATAAATCACCTGGCTTCCAGCCCTATGTTATCCTTTGTAAGGTAGGATGGCTGCTGAAAACTTTCCGTAGGGTTTTGGCTGAGATAATTATACCATATGTTTCAGTGGATGATCTGGCCTTGGCACCATTCAATGGCTGAACCAGTTTTGTGTTATTTGCTAAAGCATTTAATTAAGCTACTTTTTTATTTCAATGTTAGCATTACATCTGAAACTTCAAAGGAGGCATATTCACTGCAAAATAAAGAAACTGGATTTTTACAGAGCACAGAAAGAAGCCTTACTTTGAAGGGTTTTTTTTATTATAATAGTATTCACTGTTGCACTACTGTAATGAAAGGACATAGGTCATCTTATTGTTTCTTCCCTTACAAAAGCATAAAAGAAAATGTCTATGGAAATGAAAGGAGGAGGAGAAGACAGAATGGATAAAATGGGTAAGTATGCAGCAAGAACCTACTGCCATAGGACAAATCTAGTAGTAAGTCATTAAATCTCTAATCAAATATTTTGATAGTGAGTAATCAGAATGAAAACAGGTATTCTGCTACCGGACTGTAAGAGAAGACTAGGCAGTGTTAAGAGTCGTTATATTGCAACAAGTGGTCCAAGCTCACTCCCCACTCTTGAATTCTGTTGATTCTTTTCTCATGCCATGAATTGACTCTTGTGTATAGTCTTGAGCCTATCTTCTGAACTGTAAATTAATATATGGTCCTATCCTTTGAGCCTGACATGGACTGAAAAACTGATAAAGGAGAAACCATTTGTAGCGAAGAATATTTCTATTAATCTTTCCCCAAATATATATTTTGGGAATTGAAAGGTTAGGTTGCATCCCATGATTATTTTCATGAAGGAAAGGAGCCTTGCCTTTTCAGAAAGCTCATCTGACAAAAAGTCTCCATTAAGGGATGTATATTTATGCAAATTTCTTCTTCCTGTAAATGTCACCTGTTTTTACAAGTTGTAGAAATTCTTCAGCCTCATTCCACATTCCAAAGGAAGAAAAAAGTGATCCAGGAATAGTTCCAGCCATTCCTTTTGCACTGGATCAAAAGCTGTCTCACTTTCCTGTAATCCATCACAAGAAAATCCAGACATTCTATTAATTTTGCTTTAAATTACAAATTTCAAAGCTTTCCTTGGTAAATTTGTAATGCTTGCAATGCATATTTGATGTAAAGCATTTTATCTGGTTTTATCTTTAAAGGAAACAAACCATTTGAAGGACCCTGATTATAAGAATGAACAGCATCCCAGAAATATATATATGAGATATATATATAGAGAGAGCTAAGATATAACTATAGAATAATTATTGTAATGTGATATGCGTGTATGAATGTGTAACACGGAGAAAGAGAGCATTCTTCCAATCTTCCAATCAACAAACAAATCAAACTGAGTTGCACTGAATCAAAATCAAGATAAAATAAGCTATAAATGAGATTCAGGGTAGTGCTTTTCTTGAAGGACGTGAGAATATGTTTTAAAAATGTTTTTAATATAGGAGAAGAACAGGTAGAGCTTGTGGATGGAGTTAAACGCATATCAGCTTAGAGTTGTTACATTCCTTAAACAATAATAATAGCACTTACATGTATATACCACAGTGCTTTACAGCCCTTTCTAAATGGTTTACAGAATCAGCATATTGCCCCCAACAATCTGGGTCCTCATTTTACTGAACTCAGAAGGATGTAAGCAGTGGTGGGATTCAAATACCTGAACAATCGGTTCTCTGCATGGATGCAGGCCTGGGCCTCCGATGCCTAGAATGGGCTTCTGGAAGTGGCATCCACGCACTTCTAGTGGGCTGTTCTAGGCCTGGGAGGCCTTGTCCAGGCCTCCCAGGCTTAGAACGGACTTCTGGAAGCAGTGTGCATTCAACTGGTTCTCTGAACTCAACAAAATTTAGCTACGGGTTCTGCCAAACCGATGTGAACCGGCTGAATCCCACCACTGAATGTAAGGCTGAGTCAACCTTGAGCCAGTCAGAATTGAACTCCTAACAGTCATCAAAATTAGCCTTCTAACCACTGTGCCACCATTTAAACAGTTTAAGTCCAACCCCTCTTGAATTCCATTGACCCTTATTTGGCACCAATTTAACACTGAACTTTAGTTGACTAGATTCTTATGTGTAGGCTTGAGCAATAAATCTTCTTAACTGCAACTGTATGTATGGTCTTGATCCTTTGTCCTATACTTTTGGCTTATCTTCTCACATTAACCCAATATGCTAAAATGATACAAAGATATAATAGGATAAAAGAATTGATAACAATCCTTTGATAGCCTCTTGGAAAAAAATTACTTGTGTTAAAAATGGATAAATATAGGAATTAAGACAACCAATAAAGAATTGGATAAAGAAAAGTATGGCTGTGCTGTTCTGCTCACACTCACATACCCATTACAGGTGTTAGGGGTCTTTATTAAGGCTTCCAAGCCTGAATTAGTATTCCCTTGTGCCAGCACCAGCTCAACCCAATGAGTTCTGCAGGCTATACACAAAAAGCCAACACTGGTCCTCAAGGCAAAGGCAAGTCCAGTCCACTAGGCATAAGAAAGTCTCCAAAGCAAAGGCAAAAGCAAATCCACAGGGCAAGGTAAAGGCAAGAACACATAGCAAAGAAATGGACACATTGTTCCCAGCATCATTTCACTCCCCTTGCTAAGTACAGCTCATCAAGAGGGGAGAGGCTGCCTCCTCGTGAGTAATCTGACTGACTTTCTTTGTGCCTGCTTCCTCACAGCCTTATGTGCTCTCCAATCTAGAGGAGGAGGTGGTTCTTCTTCATTGCCACTGACCGATTGCAGCTGTATGCCCTCTCCACCCAAAGCCTCTGGGCTTCCCAGCTGCAGGTGTGCCTCTCTGTCTCTAGATCAGCTGGCTCCTCGTCTGGTTGCTCCCTTGTAGTCAGTCCCTCCACTCTTGGCTCATAGCTCTGGGCTACTGGCTCATCCACCTCCTAACTAGCATTTGGAGAGGCATCTGGGGGAGTCATCACACTGACAGGAAAAGTTGTTCATTAAAACTTGGTACCAGTGATGGGAAGTAAGGAGACTTATTTCTATGCGACAGATCTTAATACAGGCTTGTAGCAAGGATTCTTCAAATACAAAGAACATAAGAAAATGGAATTAGACAAACAAAAATTACTAAGCATGTTTAAAATATAAGAACCAGAAAGGAACATTTACCTTTAAAGACCCAATTTGATGTCTCCCAACCATCCTTAAAGTGACAATAGCATGTACCCCTTATTTTGAATGCAGCATAAACTATCAAAAACCTAGAACAATCTTTCAATCATAGCTAATATTTGCTAAATGCATTTCCATAGCATTTCTGAAGCTCCCAATATTTCTCTCCTAGCCCAATTTGACTGATATCCACAGAAATCTGGAATGACAATGACATCACACATATAGTGTCACTATGTAATTTGTATCAGTGGCACGATGATATGAATGACATATACTGTGTTATTTGCATCATTATTATGAAGTTGTCATGATGAATGTGACATTTCTTGCCCCCCACTCCCTTGTGTTTCTCTGTAGGCAACTTGCTGACCTTCAGTCCCATGCTTCATTATCAAAGTATCATGCAGAGTTGAATTGGAGTCAAAGGAAAGTGAACTGAACTCCTCTTCCAATTATTCTTCTTGTTACCGTAGAAAAGAATGAAAATGGAGGGAGCTGAAGTCATATGAGAGAGCCAGTTTGGTATATGGTTAAGGTGCTAACCTAGGATCCAGGAGAGTGTGAATTCTAGTTTTGCCTTAGGTATGAAAACCGACTGTGTGTCTCTCAGCTAGTCTCTCTCTCAGCCCAGCCCACCTCACAGGTTGATGTTGTGGGTGAAAATAGGAGGAGGAAGGAGTATTATGTATGTTTGCTGTCTTGAGTTACTTATAAAGCAATAAAGGTGGGATAGAAATTGAATGTATGCATGTATGTATGTATGTATGTATGTATGTATGTATGTATGTATGTATGAATGAATGAATGACACAAGGAATGTTCCTGAGTACAATTTTCATCCAGGTGTTCTTGAAATGTATGAAGGAGGGAGCATCTAACTGTTTTAGGTTCATTATGTAGGTGAAGCTACAGGAACAAAGGAAAAACAATGATTTAGTCTTTCAGGGTAAAACATCCAAACTAACTCCAAGCACTAAGCACTAAATTATTAAACTACTAAAAAATAGCACAGAATACTTCAAATTCTAAGAGAAAAAGGTACTTGAGATCTTGTGTCTATATCATGGGTGTCAAACTCGCCACATCACGTGATGTGTTGCAACGTATCATGACTCTTTTTCCATTGCCGGCAATGAGGTGGGCGCAGCTTCGATATGATGAAACCGGCCCACAGGCCGGCAGTTTTACACCCCTGGTCTATATGCTTGTAGGCAACATCTTAAATCAAACAGATTTCCTTAATAAGATTGCAGCTGCAGAGGACAGCTTTGTGGCTTCAAAGAAAAAGCAGTGGGGTGACCAGAACACCCCACCCCCTATGCTCTGAAACACCTTCAAAGCCCAAAGCATTGCAGAGTCTTAGAGAAATCTTCCATACAGAGTAGTATTTTCTACTCTGGAATAGCCCTTTAGGATCCAGACTGGAGCATGAAGGGCTCTACCTAACTAGGAAATGAATGCAGTAGAATATGTTTGTTCTGTAGGCTCAATTCTGGGAAGGAAAATTGCTTGGCTTATTTCCATAGATATTAATTTCAGGTTGGCAAAAAGCTGATGCGAGATGACACAGTGCTGTCACAAGCTGCATAGAAATGACTTCTTGTCCTTAGAATGAAAGTCAGTAATTTCGGTTGACTTGAGGCTATGACACATAGCTTTGCATGACACGTCAGTTCTAAAATGTGCTTGGCCATGCTCTTTTGTGGAGGACATTTGGAGGTTTTAAGGGAAGAAGTGGGTCCTTAACACTGTGTAAAACATGCCAAAGTTTTGATCCCATTTGCTCCGAAGAGACTCTGCAGGCCATCAAAGAGATACTGGCAATCACATCTGTCAGTCACACTTTCAACATCTTTGCCATCTGATGGTGCTTATTGGAGGATTAAGCAACTTCAGGATGGATCAGCAACTGTTCTCCCTAACAGGTTCTGTTTTTTTTTTTTTAAAGGAAGTCAGCATTCAGTTGATTTTCTCTCTGAAAGGAAAATATTCTAGTGGCAATACTTAGGATGTGGAAGTTCCTCTCAAACCTCTGTTCTGACTAAACATTAATGCCACTGATCCAAATTGTCCCTGATATGGGTTGTCATCATTTTCAGCCAGATATACATTGCCTTATCTGTCAAAGAAGTCCTCTTTCCTACCAGTTTTGTTGGCCTCCCTCTAGAGCAGCATCCAGATGTTCCTCCAGCAGCACTTTTAGAGCCTTCCTGTAATGGAATGTCTATGAGATGTAGGAACATGGAGGAAAAAACAGGTGCATTACAGAAAATTATTTTAGTCCAAGGGGAGAGGAAAATGTGGAAAAGAGACTCAAAATAACTGCCTTACTTACCCCAAGTATAAGCTGTGGGATAAACAGCATCAGCACCAGATGGATTTGTAACTGGCTGACAAACCATACTCAATGTGTAGTCCTTAATGGAACTACATCTACATGGAGGGAAGCAAGCAATGGAGTACCCCAAGGTTTTGTTTTAGACCCAGCACTCTTCAACATCTTCATAAACTGTTTAGAAGAGGAGATAGAAGAGGAGATTTAGAAGGGGAACTCATCAAATTTACAGATGATAGGAATAGCTGGCAGGAATAGCCAACACCCCAGATATCTCCAGGGCCCCTTCCAACTCTATTATTCTATTATTCTATTTTGTTTTTCTGTTATTCTTTCTTTGATCCCATTAGACCCAAAGAAAGTCTGGAATGGTATAAGATGTCCTGCCATGGGCAGGGAGTTGGACTAGAAGACCTCCAAGGTCCCTATTGTTTTATGTTCTACTTTCTATGTTGAATTGATTCTCCCTATCAGGACAAATCTGGTCAGACAAGTTGCTACAAGTCCCTCCTCCTTGAGAAGTCCCTAGGACCTGGAGCAACTGGAAGATCTTCTCAATGGTGGCCTCAGTAGTGTGAATGTGCTTCATCCAGAGACTTGAAAACTGTCCTCCTTTTTATGTCCATGAAAATAATTATAATATTATACTATTCCACTGGGCGTTTAGTTCCAGTTGATCGGTTATGGGGACCTACCAGTATATTTGTTTGCACATTTTATTTATTTATCATCTTTTTTTTCCCCTGAGTTTTAATTTCATTCTACATTGCCCAATATTAGATGATTGGATGGTTAACAAGCATGAGAAATACATACTTAATTAAATAAATAAGGGGGATACAGTTTGTCTTATCAGATCAATCTTCCCAGAATTAAGCTTTTCCCCTTGGTGTCCTATCATTGGAGATAAGGCTGCAAATGAGCAGAGATGTTTTGCTGCTTCCTGTGTTGTGCCAACATCCAGTTCAGTTTTGCAAAAAAAAAGGGGCTCTCTTTCCTTTAAAAGAGGATTCAGATTTGTTTTGTTTAGCTTTGCTTTCTTCCTGCCTCGTACTCAGGGTGCTTTAGAATTTCTACTGAATTTCCTTTAAAGCTGAATTGGAATGAACCTTAAGAGGAGGTCCTAGGATAGTATTGTCTCCCTCTTCCTGTCCATTACAGACCATTCTATTGGTTTGAAGCCTCTTTGACCACTTGTCTCAATTGCTATGAAAGTTTTCCAAGGAAAGGTTTAGCACACGATACCTGACACTGCAGAGATCACGTTATCCTCATAACTACAAAAGCAGATAGAGCCCCTGTGCCCCATAAAAAATTCACTGAAAGATCTTTAGTTTTAAATTATTTTTTTGAAAGCAATTACTTTTCTCTCCAACAGAAGTAGAAAAAGAAATCAAATAAATGTGGAAGAAAATATTTTCATGGCATATTACTTTAGGTACCAAGCAGAAACATTTTCATTTTTTCAAGCTTTTAAATTGTCAGATATCTTTTAAGCACCAGTAGTTTTTTCATGTTGTTGACTCTTTTCTTGGGGGAAAAAAAAGTATTTGTGGTTGCATTTTTTATTGTACTCATTGTTTTTTATAGTTTTCATTTGCATATATATTATGGAAGTTGTATTCTCAGGTAAACATAGATCCACAGAGAGAGAAATAACAAGAACAAACATAACAGTATTTTTATTTCTGATTTTTATTTTTTTTAATTATTGCTGTATTTAATTATTGCTGCTTAATAGCTTAATGACTATTTGTTTTTGTTTTTAGTAAAATGTGGTTTGTAAATCACCACAGAAAGTAAGATAAAAATATTTTTTTAATTAGAATATGAGGCCATCAATAATGCTACATGACAAATGACTTCAGAGTGGGTTTGTGAGGAGAAAAAGAGCTAGCATTGTGACTCATTGTAATTATAGAAATCTTTTGTGTGTGTGTATACACATACAGAGAGAGAGAGAGAGACATATATATATATATATATATATATATATAATATGATTTTAAAATACCTTTAATACTATATTGTATAAATTAGTAGAGAGGGCAAATTACAAAATATGGAGTGAGGTGTTCTTTGCTATATCTCACTGCATATTTTGTAATAAAGTCCTTAATTTAATATATTTAATATATTTCAATAAAGTCCATAATTTAACTTAACAACTTCAATACAACTTCATTATGGATATTGTTAGGCAGCATAAAGCATTCTTTCTTTGACCAATCTTATACATTCCTATTGTAACTTTCAGAGCTAGGGCTTAATCATATGATTGTGGCTGCCATCTTGACTTTTTTGACTGATATTCTCCCTCCCAGCACGCCCCCTCCTTTTTTTGGAGAGCTTGGAATTATTAGCCAGGATATGAAGTACAGGTAATCCTTGACTTACAATTGATCGTTTAGTGACCGTTCAAAGTTACAACACCATTGAAAAACTGACCTATGACCATTTTTCACATTTATGACCTATGAAGCATCCCTGTGGTCATGGGATTTACATTTGGATGCTTGACAACTGGCTCATATTTATGACAGTTTCATAATCCTGGGGTCATGTGATCACCTTTTGCGACCTTCTGACAAGCCAAGTTAATGGGGAAACCAGATTCACTTAACAACCGTGTTACTAATTTAACAACTGCTGTGATTCACTTAACAAATGTGGCAAGAAAGGTCATAAAATGGGCCAAAACCCACTTAATAAATTTCTTACTTAGCAACTTAAATTCTAGGCTCAGTTGTGGTCATAAATTGAGAACTACCTGTACACACAAAACAATGCGAGGGATATGCAGAATGGCCTGTTTATCATGGATATATGTTCCTGAGTCACAAATAGTAATGATAGTAATGCTTTATTTACTGCCATAATATTAAAATTTGCAATGTTTCTAGTCTCTAGTAATCCATGACAGGAAAAAAGAAAAAAGAAAGCCCACCCTTATCCTCAGTTTGTAGGGGTTTTCTTTAAAGGGAAAACTACATAATCTGGACATATCTTCCTGGTATAAAAATTTAATGGCAGTATTCCTGTATCTATATTTAGCCAATATCAATATTAAATGTATTCAGTTTTTCATTCACTTCATCATTCTCTGAACTATTTTTTAACTGCAAGAAAACCCATATATATAACTTTCCTTGTATGTGCACATCCAATTAGCCTTTCACAGGGCTGCAAGGACCAGGCTGTATCTCCAGGTATCTGGATCAAAAGGTTAGATGAGATCTGCTGTTGTTGTTGTGTTTTCTTTTTTTCTATAGGATTTACTGTTTGAACTTCAGGCACCATGAGGTTCACAATTGTGATTTTTTTTTGTTTTAATCCCTGTACTCTGTTACCCAGAGTAATTTTTGTAAGATGAGAAGTCATATCGACTATGTAGATAAAGAAATAAATTGAATATGCATCCACGGTGTTTGTTGGCATCTCTCCCTAGCAGGCACATTTTATATTCAATTTTCTCTAATAATTACTTTCTGTGCAAATTGACCAAAATGCCGTGTAAACTTTTCTGAAACTACAATTTTCCCCCTAATTTTGAGGTGAAAAACATTTTAAAATGGCTGCCAACAAACACCATCTGTTTCCTCACCACTGACCCCACCACGGATGGGTGATCGGATCACATTATTTCATATAAAAAAATAATCTGTGGTGAGTTTTGCCATTCTCCCTCTTCACATGTATTATGTAGGATAGTACAGTCAGGACAGTAAAATTATAGTTACTATAGCCACTATAATCCTAAATAATAATATATTTAGTGATTAAAACTTCAAAACTGCCACATGCCCACTCAACAACCTACTCTGGCCTGCATACTGATCCATAGGATCCTAAGGAGACATCCTAAGGAGGAATCCAAATGCACTACCACACTTGGTTACATAATCTACTTCAGAATATAAGAAAAGTGGCAGAATCCTGATGGATTGAATCCCTGGCCAATCAAGCCCAGCAAATTGTTTTCACAGTGACCACTCAGATGCACAGAAAAGCCCACTAGTCTCTCATCAGATGGCCTCCAGAGGCAGTCACACTGCCATCAAGGCTAATGGCCATGACTTTCATGAATTTGTCCTTTTTTTTTGAAGCCAGCCAAACTGGTACCAGTACAGGTAGCATAAGAAAGGCTGAGCGCCAAAGAATTGAGGCCTTTGAACTATGGTCCTGGAGAAGACTCCTGCAAGTCCCCTGGACTGCAAGGTGATCAAACCGGTCAGTCCTAGAGGAGATCAACCCTGACTGCTCTTTAGAAGGCCAGATCCTGAAGTTGAAACTCAAGTACTTTAGCCACCTAATGAGAAGGAAGGACTCACTGGAGAAGGGCCTAATGCTGGGAAAGATTGAGGGCAATAGAAAAAGGGGACAACAGAGAATGAGGTGGCTGGATGGAGTCACTGAAGCAGTAGGCGTGAGCTTAAATGGACTCCAGAAGATGGTAGAGGACAGGAAGGCCTGGAGGAACATTGTCCATGGGGTCACGATGATTCAGACATGACTTCGCAACTAACAACAACAACAACAGGTAGCAACTCGGTCATTAAATGAAACTGCGATTGTGTTTACAATCCTACTTCAACTTTGCTTTGCTTTACCAATTTGCAAAGGTGGTAAATATGAGGATTGGTTGCAAAGTTGAAAGTACTCTAGTTCAGGGCTTTTCAACCTTTTCACCCATTGTACCACTTTTAGGATATGGCAATATCCGAGTACCACCAGTCGCCTACCAAGGTGTCAAAAACTTGATCACCAAAAAAAAAAAAAAGGAAAAAAGTGATGAAGTACAGGTAGTTCTCGACTTACAACAGTTCACTTAGTGACTGTTCAAAGTTACAATGTCACTGAAAAAGTGCCCCCCAAGCCAAAGCCGAGCAAGACACCTGCCTGCCAACTTGGCAGCGCTCTTCCTCCTGTCCAAGGTTTTCATTGTTGTGAGCATTTCTGTTGAGGATTGGCAGCGGGGGTGGGGTGGGTTTTTTTTATTCCCCCCATCTGCTGGGTGGTTGCAGCAGGTTTTGGTCACTTCACATGACCCTGGGACACTGTGACCATCATAAATATGAATCAGTTGCCAAGCATCTGAATGTAAATCACAAGACCCTGGAGATGCTGCAACATTCCAGCTGATCAGCACTTCTTCTGGGCTCAGCAGAAGAGCCAGGATCAGCGCCGAGCTCCAGTTGGAGCCTGGCACTGATCCTGGCACTTCCATTGAGCACTGACAGCACCGAAGCATTGATCCTGGTGCTTCTGCTGAGCCCTGACAGCCCTGCAGCTCCAGCCATCTGTCGCTCAGGCTTGTACGGTGCTGCCACCGGTTCAGCTCATTCCCCTCCCCCACTACTTTTCTAGGATGGTCGTGTACCACTTGCCAGGTGCCAATGTACCACAGGTGGTACCCGTACCACTGGTTGAAAAGCCCTGCTCTATTTGCTTGGAAAGATACCTATCAGACAGTGTGCAGAGCCTGAGTGAGCTTAGCCTTCTCTGAAGTTAGCAACCTGTTTTGCTTTGGAGTTTGCCAGAGTGGCCCGGTACTTAAGGTTCCCATTCAGAGCAAACAAGATGTTCCCCATTTGGCTATTTTAACATAGACCCTCTCAGTTCTCAATCTCTCATCTATTCAGGGTCCAGCAGTTCATAAGAACAATAAGGTGCTGTTTGATAAGGATTTTCAGGAGAATAGAAAGCAGTACAGTCATGGCTCAAGCTCACTTTCTCAGTCCAATATCATAACTGCAAAAAAATCACTAAATGAGGCAGTAACTAAATGAGGGCAGCCTGTGCCATATCTTGTAGTAGGAAATTCCAAAGTTTAATGGTGCCTGGTGTAAAACAATGTTTTGTTTGTTTTGATTCTTCCAGGATTCAGTTTCATTGGATAATCTCTGATTCTAGTAGGGAGAATACTTTGGCCAGCCGATGCTTTGTCTAATAGTCAAATCTTTTGGGTGCTGTACTTGGAGCACCTGCAAGCTTGATTACATTGTGGCTATCCCATGCCTTCTCTTTTGTGAGAAATTATGGAACAGTTTGCAAATGTTCTGGCTGGAATGCCTCCTAAAAGAGCACTTTTAGGAGGCCTGCACTTTCCATGCAGGTGAAAGATGGAATCATCGCTCCAAACTTCCCTCTTTGTGAAGAAAATCTGTCTCTACAATGCCATCTCCTGAATAAACTACGTTTATCCATGCAGAAGAAGAAAAGAGCTTCTTTTCCACCTGTTTCTGAGTGGACAAATCAATAATGCTGCTGGCTAGTCTAGAAAAAAGAAGGACTAGGGAGGACATGATAGCAGTGTTCCAGTATTTGAGGGGCTGCCACAAAGAGGAGTGGGGACAACTTATTTTCCAAAGCACCAGAAGGCAAGACAAGAAACAATGGATGGAAACTAATCAAGGAGAGAAGCAACCTGGAATTAAGGAGAAACTTCCTAACACTGAGGACAATTAACCAGTGGAACAGCTTGCCTTCAGAAGCTGTAAGTGTTTCATCACTGGAGGTTTTTAAGAAAAGAAAGACTGGACAGCCATCTATCTGAAATGATATAGGGTCTCCTGCTTGAGCAGAAGGGGGTTGGACTAGAACAGGGGTCCTCAACCCCTGGTCTGTGGACTGGCAATGGGCTGCGGCATATCAACAGCCGGGCTGCACAAACAACCCATCTGCTGGATGCAGGCAGCACACGAAACCAGGCCCCCTCTGGTCTGTGGAAAAAACTTTTCCCACAGAACCAGTCCCTGGTTCCCAAAAGGTTGGGGGCCTCTGGATTAGAAGACCTCCAAGATCCCTTCCAGTTCTAGTTTGTAAGACTAATTTGCAGGGGTTTAAGACTTCCTCTCTGAAGGATTCAGTTCTTGCCTTCATCCACCCTGCTGGGGCATGAAGAAAACAAAATTTGGTCTCTGAAAAAAATGCAGCTCTAGAGAAGAATATGTCAAAAACCACAAATGTAACCCAATACAACCAGGTACCCAAACTATATAGAACTGAATTGCCATACTATCCTGACACAATGCAACTTTAGGCTTGTATTTTTTTATAGTTGCTTCTTTCTAAATATAATTATGTGTTTCCAATTGCTAGATGCTCTTGCATAGCTTGCGCAAAAGAATTTTATACATGCGACATTCATGGTAAAACTCACTAAAGAAAGTGTCACATAAAGGACACAGAGAAAACAATATTCTGTCAACTCCATAAGCTTAAAATGCTTAATACCATCTAGGTAGCAATTCTGTAGAAAGTGACTGGAGATTAGACATTTTTCAATCTGTGGGCAAGAATTAGACATGCTTGGTAAACAGCATTAGTCACTCTAAGTCTACTTTCTTTCAGAGAGAAAAGCCTAGTGGGTATAGTCTCAATTTCTACAATAATTGCAAGCATTTATATGAAAAAATCATTTTTTTAAACTGCTTGGACATGCTAAATTCAGAGTAGAAAGAGGAAAGAAGGTAAATATAGTACAAATGAATAACAATATCACCCAACTATAATAAAAAGACAGCTGGACAAGGAAGCCAAGAAATATGGGGAAACTGCTTTTAGTCTCAGTTCCGGAACAAAAGTAAGGAGAAGTTTAGTCTGGCAAAGAGAAAGTTTCAAATTTATGACAGTCCACAAAAAAGTGTTATCTGAATAACTCCACATTCATTTAGGGATTGAGTATTGTGCTTCCCCCTGTGCATCTAAGTTAGCTAAATGTCGATGGACATTCTCAGTCATCCAGGTCATGGTTGTCCCAAATGTGCTTTTTCAAAAAGAAACTGGCTTTGTTTTCCCTTGAAGACATTTCACTTCTCATCCAAGAAGCTTCTTCAGTTCTGACTGAATGGTGGAGGATGGAAGGATTTATATTCCTTGCAGTCATCTAGTCCTTAGCACTCATTCTGAGGCCACTAGGAGGTTTTTCTGTGTCTTCTGGGTCACTGAATACTGCAAATGGGTGTGGAATCTTTTGAAAAAGCACCTTTGGGACATCTAAATTAGCCACTTATGTTAAAATGCTGTTACTGAATGCATGTGAAATTGCATTTGGGCTTGTGCAGCTTTGCAACAGAGACCTGCCAACCTACATAAATCTGTGAGTGTCTCCAATCACTTAACTCCCTCATTTGTTTTTGCAATCCAACCTGTCCTATTTGAAAGGAAATGAAGAGCAGAAAGCTCATAAGATGGATGTGCAACTCTTTCCCAAAGCGTCTCATCCTTCCTTAGGCTGTGACCTGTAAATGTTCTTGCTTTTAAAAGGCATTTTGTTACTATTGTTCCTGCAGGTAATATGCTGAACCATTAATAATAATGAACGTATTAATAATTAATTGGCCCTAACAGCCATTGAGAATTTGCAGACTATTATGGCTTACTTTGTTTTTCATATAGACAGGCATTAACACCTCCTTAACTAATTTCCTTTTTCCTTTTGATCACATCAGTCCTGTTGATCACATCAGTCTGCATTTTTCCAGGCAGTCACTGGAAGAGTGTCATATTCCTTGGTCACAATCAGTCCATCATTCAGATGAATCAGTCTTTAGCATTGTCCATGTCATTCAAGCTGCTCCAGATTTTTACTTCATTATTTCAACTGACCATATTCATAGATGCTCATCTTTTGCAAAACAGAACATGTGACCCATTGGTTCCCAAAAGCCCAAGTGGAACCAGCACAACAGGTATCAGATTCTCCATTTTTTCAACTAGTCAGTGCTACATCGTAAAGAAAGAGTTGCAACTGCTGTTGTTTTTCTTAACCTCTGGTGCCTTATTGTAATAGACTGATTTTGATGGTAATACCCATGCTCTGTTTCCTTTTACTCTTAAATATTCCTGATGAGCTTGATGGACATCAAGAAGATGAAGAGGAGGAAGTGTGGCTGGTAGCACTATGCCAGCAATAAAATTTTATTCCGTGTATAAAGTTCCAATCTCTTAGTGCTCTCTGAGCATGGTGGGTTTTTTGTTTTTTTTTTGCAGTGCACTGATGATGTTATCTAGTTTGGTAATGAAATGTCAACAAAAAACCCACCAACCTCAGAGAGAAGCAAGGACAGCTGCTCAGAGATACCAAACCTGAGCTATAAATATTCTCTTCTGTTGCTATTCAGACCTCCAAATGGAAGAGTTATGCAGATAACTGTTTCCCGTCCTTGGTTTATTTTATTTACTTCTGTGTTTGTTTGTTTATTTATTTATCAAATTTATATAGTGGTCCATCTCACTGACACGACTTTAGGTGACCTACTATAAAAAAGATCAATTTAAAGAATATTAAAGAACCATGAAAACAATTAACATAAAATATAAATAAGATCTCATAAGAATTTGCAACCCAAATTCTGGACTGCAGCTCTTCCTTTGTTGCAGCAAGAACAAGAAAAACTGATAGGCGGACTTCCGGTGGCAGGCGACTTCGTCGGTCGCAGCTGTTTGCTGCCTCCCGCCTGTTTCGCGTAAAAGCCGGTTTGACAGCCAGCACCAGCTGTCAAACGGCTTGATACCTTTCCCCTGGGCATAAGGGGATAGGTGAGCTGCCCGGGGTAGGAGTTGAGTTCCCGAGTCGTCCTATATGGACGATGTAGGTGAGAA
>NW_015387986.1:478353-479729 GCF_001527695.2 Protobothrops mucrosquamatus | reverse complement strand
TTTTCAAGCTCAGCAAACAATGTCACTTCTAAATTGCTGGCACCACTCTGCAATCTCACTTATTTCTCTTTGTTATTTCATGGCAGTTTCCAAAGATGATGATCTAGTCAAAGAATGTAGACACACGTGTTCATACGTGTGCGTATGTTCTATTTAATAATTTCTTTAAGAATTCCACTGCAGCATTTAAAAACCAGCCGACTGGCACACATCAGCGATATTTGATTGATTTCTTACTTATTACCGCTGTTGTTTGTTTCATTTAGTGAAATTGCTTGTCTTCGTGATAACAGGAAGTTACTTTTGAAAAATAAAAAGGAAAAATGCCTATATTTGATCAAGGGAAAGATCACATCCCTTGGTCAACTTTATTAGGCTATCATCTGCTTATAAAATAATGACTTCAAGGAGCTTGATTTGTCTATATCTTTTTTTTTTTTTCCTTATAAAATTTTATTGTTTTTATCATAAAAGAAAAAAGAAATACATCACAGATATTACACAGTGTTTTATCCCATCCCCCCACCCCCCGGACTTCCCAAACCAAACCTAGGCAATATTCAAATACAAGTAAACAAATATTAATATCTCTAACTCCAAACTCTAAACTTAAACAATCCATCTCCTCCGTGTTAATAAAAATTATTCATTTAATTAGTTCTTCAAATACCGAAAATCTTTACCATTTCAGCAAGATAGTTTAACAGCATCCCTTACTTATACAAAAAAAGAAAAGAAAAAAAAAATTTCCATCTTCCATAAAGTTAACAAGTTAATTCTGTCATTTCATGAAGCTACACCTATAAAAAATCATTTAGAACCCTTAATAAGGTTTACAACTTCAATTACTTAATTATCATTCAGTTGTTTTCAATTATTACATTATTATATTTATAATAATCTTCCTTTTAATAAAAATTATTCATTTAATTAATTCTTCAGATACCCAAAATCTTTACCATTTCAGCAAAAAAAAAAAAGAAAAAATTCCCACTTCCATAAAGTTAACAAGTAAATTCTATCATTTCATCAAACTACACCTATGAGAAATCATTTTAATCCCTTAATAAGGTTTACAACTTCAATTACTTAGTTATCATTCAATTATTTAAACATTAACAAGAAGTCCACCTCCTTCAACCATTATTAAATCAAAAAAAAAAAAAAAAAAAAAAAGGGAACCTTTAGGACCTTAATTCCCATCCATTCATAGTTAAGTCAAACAAATTCAATTATTACAACATTATCATATTTATAATAGTCTTCCTTCGTCATTAAATCAAAAAAAAAACCTTTAAGACATTTAGGACCTTAATTCCCATCCATTCATAGTTAAGTCAAACAAATTCAATTGTTACAACATAATCATATTTATA
>NW_015387986.1:449647-477288 GCF_001527695.2 Protobothrops mucrosquamatus | reverse complement strand
TTCTCGCCTACATCGTCCATATAGGATGACTCGGGAACTCAACTCCTACCCCGGGCAGCTCACCTATCCCCTTATGCCCAGGGGAAAGGTATCAAGCCGTTTGACAGCTGATGCTGGCTGTCAAACCGGCTTTTACGCAAAACAGGCGGGAGGCAGCAAACAGCTGCGACCAGCGAAATCGCCTGCCACCGGAAGTCTCGAAAACAATAAAATTTTATATTGAAAAAAAAAGAAAAACTGATAGGCCAAGGTATTCTCAACACCAGCTGACTAAAATTGCCTGGTCTAATACTAAGGTAAACATTAGGAATCCCTACTGTTGTGTTTGCAAAGCATTTCACAGCATTCCATTATTTTACATTGGCCTTTTCATTGACATGTATACAGCACACTTGAATCCTGCTACACAACTGAAAGCGATCTGGATCCACTCTTGCACACTTTCATTTTCCTTTTTTTCTCCATTAATGTTCTGATGTGATATTTTATGGATGTATATATGAAAGACTGTAACACGATTGCTTTCCCTGAACCACACACAACATATTGCATAAGATCTGTCTTGATACCATCATAAGTATAATTTTAAGAATGCCTTTTTGCAGCTAACCCTAACCCATAGCATGTAACAATAACTTTCCCAGCCAACCCCCCCCACACACACACCAGATGTCCACATAGCCCATGTAAACATGTTCTCTTTGTTATGAGACCCGTTTGCTATCTTCTTCACACTTGCTAGAATGTCCTTGAAAGGTTTCCATATTGCCGACTTTCAGCAAGCTTCTGTAGAACTGGAAAGGTTTCATTTCTCTAACTAACCCATTTGAAAACAACACCTCTCCACCTCCCCTTATTCCAATGGCAAAATGAAAACAGAGAGGCATGTAGCTGCCAAATTTTCACTCTTGACAACTTTCTTCTATAGAAATTAATGGAATGAGTTCATTTTTCATGCTACATATGTGCGTTATCCTATTCAGGCCAGCAATACAGAGCTTGTGGCCTGCTTTTCTGCAATTCACCTCTTAGACTTTAAATCAGTTTGGATAATTGTACCGGGATCTGTTGTTACCAAAATCTAGAGAGCAACAGTTTGTCTCCAAGTCTTTGAAAAATCAATTTTGTATATCAGTAAAATATGAGGAATCCTAACTCAGTAGAGAAATATACGTGCTAGAAATAAATTCCTCAAATAGGACAAAATCCTATTCAACAGAGGCAATCAAACTATGATGACCTTTGAGGAGATCACCCAGAAAGTAAAGAATCGACCAAGCAAATGAGTAATTGGAAGATTTATATAAATCATATCCCTGCCCAATTCCACATCAGCCTCTTGGAGTGGAAGCATATGAAAAGTAGTCATTAAGCCCAAACTTGGACTTTGATGTCCTGATTATTGGTAGAAAGGGAATTACAGAAGATAAAAAGTTATTTGACTAAATTCAGTCTCTTAATCACAATTTTAAAATATAGTAGCACTTATCGACACTGGCTGTAAAACAAGGCTACTTGATAGTTTAATAGGAAATCATCAGTGAATACCAGGGGTTATACATCTATGGAAATTTTCAGTCATCCAGGTCATGGTTGTTCCAAAAGTGCTTTTCAAAAGGCAACTGGACTTTCTTTGTTTTTTCCTTGAAGACATTTCACTTCTCATCTTAGAAGCTTCTTCAGTTCTGGCTGAATGCTGGGAAATGGAAGGAATTTGACTGCAAAGAATATAAATCCTTCTATTGTCCACCATTCAGCCAGAACTGAAGAAGTTTCTTGGATGAGAAGTGAAACATCTTCAAGGAAAAACAAAGCAAGCCTTTTGAAAAACACCTTTGGGATGAAGGGTTATAGGCTACAGCCGTGGTTCCCAACCTTGTCAAGTTTAAGATGTGTGGATTTCAACTCCCAGAATTTCCCAGCCAGCCATGGTGGCTGAGAACTTTGGGATTTGAATTCCAAACATTTTAAAGTTGATGAAGTTGAGAAATGCTTGACTACAGTGAGAAGATAAATGGCATGTTGCTTCCATATTGATACCAAGACAATGGACATAATCTTGAAATTAACAGGACCAAACTTGTTCAAGGATTACTTTAAATCCAGATTTTATATAAAAATAGCTGTATTATTTCTTTGGGGGGAATATTTCAAAGTCTTTGTAACATTAAAATTTAAAACAGTGTCAGTGGTTCCATTGGGATTGCTTGATAATTAGACAAGTGCAGGAGAAATTTTAAAACCTCTGCCCTCAAGGTCATATTGTACGTATGAGAATTTTTTTCCTTTCCTTTCCTTTCCTTTTGGTTATTTATTTGGAAAAATTATATGGCCACCCATATAAAGCAATACATAAAAACCATATTATTAAAAGGCAACATAAAACTCTGCAGAATACAATTAAGAATTATCGTATTGTATCCAAAAGCTGCTCACAAGAACTCACACCAACAAATGTATGGGGGTCCACATGATGTCCTCACCGTAACACCTAAGGAAAGAACTTGGAATATACAAAATTATGCACTGTCTATGATTTCACTGGAGCAAAATAAACAAAGTGAATATTGGGACAGAGAGTGTTTCAAAATGCAGCAAAGAATTGAAATGGTCAAGTTGTTTCCCCTTCTTCTTTGCTTTTCCTTCAACACTCTCTATTGGGAATGGAAGTAACTCTGCTTTTAGACTTTTCAGTCCTGGAAAAGAACCGGTAGATACTAGGTACAGGGGGCAATGTTCATTGATGGCTTTCAAAATGTTGCAGGCCTCTCTATTTTTATGTTTTCAAAGGATTCAGATAATTGATGCAAAATGGAAAAGGCTCAATCGTTCCATTTTGCCAATCGAATGTCTTTTAAGCCAAATTCTGCCAGTAGGATATTTCTGTTACCGAAAGGGAATTCAGAATCTTAGCCAGTCACTCTTGTTTTGTTTTAGATATGAACACTTAAAAAAAATGTTTAATATGCATATTCATTCCTGGAAGCTATTCTGTGATTTGATTTATTTAGAAAGCAAATGAATCAGTCATTAAAAAGCTGTCGCTTCTGATGTTCTTGGAATGGATGAATCAATTTTATTGAAAAGACTAGTCTTTTTATTTGAAAAAATAATGCAGTGGAAAACCTTTTGTTTCTGCCATTAAGGAGAAAGGCAGACAAAATTGGTACAGAACATTTTTCACAATCTAAAACTTGGCTAAACAACATTTCAGGGTGTAAGAGAATAATTCATATTTCTAATCATGTTTATGTTTCATCTGACAACTATTATTTAAAGTTAAAGCCCACATATCTTCATACGCATCTTATGCTCTATCCCAAATCATTTGCTTTGAAAACAATCCTTCCCTCCCCACTCTCTCAGTCTGTAGCCTGTTTTAACCTATTTCTCTAAACTATCAAGGTCATTTTGATTTTGATTTTTTTTTTTTAGTCTTAGAGCTATTCTGCAGCACTTTGTGTCATCTGCTAATCTAATGAGAATTAGATCATTCAAAATATTCCTGCATAATTAGTTTCTTAATCACAATATAATAGGGTACTTTGTTGAGATCAAGATATATTATGTCCACATTATACCCAGAATCTCTCAAGGAAGTTAGGCATGAATAAGAGAGATACAGTGACTCTGAGAAGACATCTTCTTGACAAATGTAAGCACTTATGTTCAAAGTGCTTACAGACTAATGATCTGCTCAAGAAATCTTCCAACGTATTAATGCAAGACTGAGTGATGTTAATTCCCTTGTTTCTAATTTTCACTGTCCTTTATTCATGTGTCACTTTATCCATATTCAAAAGTTTTCTCAAAATTAATGGGTGGAAGTATGGCGACATGCTAGTGAGACTTTCTTTTGTCCATAATAAAGAGCTGGATATTTCCAAGATGAATTGATAATCTGTTAACAGCCCTCAGATAACTTCAAAAAAAGCTAATCTTTCTGGTTAGAGAAAATTTAGCCAGCATATGAATAAGCAATTCAGTCTTTGCTTTGCCAGCTTGCCAAGCATTTCCATAACCATAATATTTAGGTTAGACTTAGGACATCATTAGAGTTTTATGTAAAATAGTAGAAGTTTGCCAGAAGTGAGGAAGTTATCACTTGGTTGCAAAGAACTGAATCAGTTGTTATTAAGTTGTCAGAATCATTGAAACAGGGATTTTTGGAGAGAACAAACGAAGGAAAGAGTTTAAGAGGAGATAAATTGTTGCTCTAGAGCAGGGGTCTTCAAATTTGGCCCTTTTATGATTTGTGGATTTCAACTCCCGGAATTCCTCAACCAGGTACGCTGGCTGAGGAATTCTGGGAGTTGAAGTCCACAAGTCATAAAAGGGCCAAGTTTGAAGACCCTTGCTCTAGACAAAAGCAATATACACTTTGTAGATCTAACACAATAAGAGATCCCTGGGCCACTCTTAACATATGGTAAAAGGGTGAAAAAAATGACATTTCTCTCTCCCAACCAGACTTCCCCACCCTGCACTTACCAGTGCAGGGAAAAGGCAGTGGGAGGTGTGTGTGCAAAGCAACACAGAGTCTCTGTTGGCAAAACCTGGGCAACAGAGAGACAAGATTCACCCAGGATCAATTTGAAGAGCCCTGTAACAGATAAAAGGCACCACAGAAAAGAGAAAAGGAGAGTGGATGAAAAGGGCAAAGAGACCCAACCCAAAGACAGATGGAGGCGAGTGGAAAAAAACTTTTAGGCACAGCAGTGATTCCCAGTGGCACTTGCAAAGAAAGGGAGGGGAGAAACCAGTTGGTTTGTTTCAATATGGATGACATTTTTAAAATGTACTGCATCCTTAAGAAGACAACGAAATCACTGTATATGAGAGGGAGAGAAAGGGGAATGCTTAGCTGCTGGCTGGCAGAAAGCAATTCAGCAAGAGCAAAGGCCATTCAACCCATTAGTTCAACAGCTAATACAACAATATTGTTTCTCAATGAATTCTTGTATTTGTGTGATGTTGTTTGTACACCTATGTTGTTTCTTTATCTCAGTTAGTAATGCTGTTCTTGATAGTTCACATTTAGAGTTTTGGAGGTTTTATTGGCTGTCTCAAAAGGGAGTAGGAAATCAACCCCTGAATACTCTGCTTCCTCCTCAGGACATGACACCAGGCTTACTTAAAATAAATTTTAGAGGAGCTAAAAAGATCCACCTTAGTCCTTAAGGGTGTCTGGAAAGTCAACTTCTGGAAGGCAGAACCACCTCTACTTTAAAATAATGACTACATTTTTCTAGGGTTATGGAATATTTACCCTTAGCCTCTCCAAATGTAGCTATGCTGAAGTTAAATGAAGAATTGCATACTCTCTAATTCTGCTATTAACCATAAAGCAGCTTTTCATGTACAGGATCGGATAATCAACATAGTAGGAAGAAACTCCTGACATTTCAGAAATTGATGCTATAGCTCAGCAGTAATGCCATCATATGCACTTGGAGGATTCTCTATTATTAGTTGTTTCCACTTGTTAGGTTCTGAATGGGAGATAACAATCAGTAATGGGATCATAGAGAGCATCTATGGTGTGATCTTAAGTCCCTAGTCAATGATCCACTCTGGTTCTAAGCATCTTTTAAATGCTTATCAGAACATACCAGGCAGATTTCAAAGCTACATTGGACCCCTCAATGATAGCAATGATATTCCTCATTGCTCTTAAAACTAAATTGATGAATCTGCATTAACATGGGATTCTGGGTGTATTTTAGAAAAAAAAGGTTATTATTATCATTACTACTACTACTACTTGCATGAATTAGTTCCAAATTTTATATATACTGTAGCAAAAGCAATATTTTCTTCTTCCAGCAAAGCCCCCTTCTGGTGTCTGTTTTGGTTAATGCACAAAACATGGATGGTAGAGCCACTAAGATCTGATTGTACCTCAGTTTGGCCAAAAGAAGTATGGTTTCTGGTTTCCAGGTAACATCAAGCACGATTGCCATAAAAATCTGTATGATGGGTCTGCTTTTAGGGCATTTTGTCCAGGAATCATTTCTTCATTTCCTTACCCAAAAACACATCTTCCAAAAATTAGCCTACAAATACTATAACATGTTTTGAGAAATGAACCTTTTGTCTACCAGAGGTAACCATAACTGTAATTTTATAGTGTCTTTGTCAATAGTCTGACTAGTGAATCCAATGAAAGATCCCTCAAGGTAATTTATGAAAAGGTAAAACTTTATTGGATACATTATCTCGGAACTGAAGAAGCAAAACCAGCTCTAGTTTTCCTGTATGAAAGCTTGCTTAGTTAAATAATAGATTCCCTTGCCCCCACCAATCGGGTGTTCACATTGTCCAATAGTAATACTTCTTTTTGTTATGGGAACAGTCCACTTCTCCATCGAGCACCTGCATTAGTGACCTTGGCATTCTTGCAAGTTCTCATGGTCCATGAATGGCTTCATGGAATTCTGCTTCCTCCCTTCGCTTTCTACCCCTCCCCCTTTTCTCTGGCAAGTTGATTAACGATAGAAGCTAGCAGACATCATAGCGATTCAATCTTGACAGTCATGCATACCAATCTGAACCTCAGCTATAAGACTTTTTGGTGGTTGGGATTTAATATCTCTACAGTTGCAGTTCTAACTAAAAAATAATCCCGTTTCTATGATATGCTGTAATAAGTATTGCAGGATATTCTGATCATCCAAAAGAGTGAAAGGATGATTAAAGGAGCTGCATGCTGAGCAAGCAGAAGCAGTGGTAAAGGGTAAATCTAGCTGTAAGTTATGTCAGGCACTGATAACCAAGAATGACACAGTGAACAGTTCATAGTTGCTTCTTTATTGTTTTCATTTATAGACAGACTCTTGACAGATTAAAATACTGCATAACTATCAGATAAATACTGCAAAGATTTAGAGAGGATCTCTTATGGGCCTCTTTCTGCATACCAATGACTCAAGGGTACTTTGCTTCTTCACTTCTCCCTACTGCAAGTCAGCACCGCAGTCTAGAAAGCTGGCTTTTTCAATGAATTGGCCTTATTCCGCCCCCAAGTCAAGAATAGATTCTGGCCCAGAACATTGGTATATCATGCAGAAAACAACTTCACTTTTTCTTCAACAAAGAGAGAGAGAGAGAGAGAGAGAGAGAGAGAGAGAGAGAGAGAGAGAGAGAGAGAGAGAGAGAGAGAATTATTGCAAAGTAACACCCACTCTAGTTTAGTATCACACAAAAGAGTTTACTAAAACAAACTATGCTACTATAGAAAAGGTTAATTACAGTATTTTGATAAATATAAGAAATTTTATTTTAAGAAGTATTTAAAAAGATACTTTTTGTTTATTTTACATATGTACCATATTCTTAAGGGGCAGGCAATTGCAAGCCAATAATTAAAGGAATCCAAATTATACAAATAATAATAATAGTAATAATAATAATAATAATAATAATAATAGTTGTTGTTGTTATTACTACTACTACTATTATTATTATTATTATTATTATTGTTATTGTTATTGTTATTGTTATTGTTATTGTTATTATTATTATTGCTGGATCCATCTGCTGTTGCCTTTCTCAAAATATCCTGTATTAAGAAGTGAGTAAATCAAAATGTAGGTCACTGCCATCACATAGACTTATATACTGCTTCATAGTGCTTTACAGCCCTCTCTAAGCAGTTTACAGAGACAGCCTTTTGCCCTCAACAATTTGGGTTCTCATTTTACTGACCTCAGAAGGATAGAAGGCTGAGTCAACCTTGAGCCAGTCAAAATACTGCATTTTAACCACTGCACCACCAGGGCTCTTTCATACCTGCAACAAGAGTGCAGACAGGAGAGCAAAACAAATATCACTACAAAATTCAATTGCAATACGTAAATGAATGAATGAATGAATGAATGAATGAATGAATGAATGAATGAATGAATGAATGATCAACACTCACAGTGCCTATGCAAATATTCACCTGCTTATATGAGAGTTAAATAAGTAGTGGACAAAGGCAGACATCCAAGTTTCAACATTCTCATTTTCATCTGCTCAGTCTCTGATCTTCCCCATGTTGACAAGAAAGACTTGGAGAAGGTCTTAGCTCATACTTAGTTGGAATTTAAGCAAAAATATCATCAGGAAATGTGCCCTCTCAACCCAAATTAAGGAAGAGGGGACAATGACACTAGAGCAGGGGTGTCAAACTGCTGGCCCGTGGGCCGGTTTCATCATACCGGAGCCGCGCCCACCCCATTGCCGGCAATGGCGAAAAAGCTCTGATACACTGCGTGACATCACATGACGTTGCGAGTCTGACATGTGTGCACTAGAGACAAAGGTTTCCATGCATTCTCCCAACATTCTTAAAACAAGCTAAACAATTGTCCAGTGTCACTATCATATTATCAAATCAGATAAGATTATCAAATAAGTATGGCAATTANCTCAGGGCGGCTTACAGCCAATTAAAAACAGAACAATCAATACAAATCTACAAAATTTAAAATCAATTAAAAGATATATACAATAGGCCTATTCATATTTTAAAATTAATTAAAAACCAGTTTAAAATATCCCTAGGCCAGTCCTGCCTGCTGAAACAACCATGTCTTGAGGGCGCGGCGGAAGGAGGGGAGATCCGGAGAGAGAGAGAGAGAGAGAGAGAGAGAGAGAGAGAGAGAGAGAGAGAGAGAGAGAGAGAATTATTGCAAAGCAACACCCACTCTAGTTTAGTATCACACAAAAGAGTTTACTAAAACAAACTATGCTACTATAGAAAAGGTTAATTACAGTATTTTGATAAATATAAGAAATTTTATTTTAAGAAGTACTTAAAAAGATACTTTTTGTTTATTTTACATATGTACCATATTCTTAAGGGGCAGGCAATTGCAAGCCAATAATTAAAGGAATCCAAATTATACAAATAATAATAATAATAATAATAATAATAATAATAATAATAATAATAATAATAATAATAATAATAATAATAATAATAATAATAATAATAATAATAATAGTTGTTGTTATTACTACTACTACTACTACTACTACTACTACTATTATTATTATTATTATTATTATTATTATTGTTATTGTTATTATTATTATTGCTGGATCCATCTGCTGTTGCCTTTCTCAAAATATCCTGTATTAAGAAGTGAGTAAATCAAAATGTAGGTCACTGCCATCACATAGACTTATATACTGCTTCATAGTGCTTTACAGCCCTCTCTAAGCAGTTTACAGAGACAGCCTTTTGCCCTCAACAATTTGGGTTCTCATTTTACTGACCTCAGAAGGATAGAAGGCTGAGTCAACCTTGAGCCAGTCAAAATACTGCATTTTAACCACTGCACCACCAGGGCTCTTTCATACCTGCAACAAGAGTGCAGACAGGAGAGCAAAACAAATATCACTACAAAATTCAATTGCAATACGTAAATGAATGAATGAATGAATGAATGAATGAATGAATGATCAACACTCACAGTGCCTATGCAAATATTCACCTGCTTATATGAGAGTTAAATAAGTAGTGGACAAAGGCAGACATCCAAGTTTCAACATTCTCATTTTCATCTGCTCAGTCTCTGATCTTCCCCATGTTGACAAGAAAGACTTGGAGAAGGTCTTAGCTCATACTTAGTTGGAATTTAAGCAAAAATATCATCAGGAAATGTGCCCTCTCAACCCAAATTAAGGAAGAGGGGACAATGACACTAGAGCAGGGGTGTCAAACTGCCGGCCCGTGGGCCGGTTTCATCATACCGGAGCCGCACCCACCCCATTGCCGGCAATGGCGAAAAAGCTCTGATACACTGCGTGACATCACATGACGTTGCGAGTCTGACATGTGTGCACTAGAGACAAAGGTTTCCATGCATTCTCCCAACATTCTTAAAACAAGCTAAACAATTGTCCAGTGTCACTATCATATTATCAAATCAGATAAGATTATCAAATAAGTATGGCAATTAGAATAAAATATAAATGAAACCATTAAACAGAATTGAAAATCCAGTCATTCCATAAGCCAAAGTCTTATCTAAATACAAGACACTTTGCCTTTGAAACTTGTCAACAAACTTGGACGAAACATTCTTTCGATATTGATGAGAAGAACCTTGCCAGAGAATATCAACCATTTGACAATCTTCTACCTAAGTAAGAGATTGTCTTCTTTTCCCATGTGGAATTGCTGTCTATCTATCCTGTCCTGCTGACTTTTTGGAAGGAATCTATGACCATTTAACAATTAGGAACAGAATTCAAATAGAGAAGTATTAGACAATAACCCTTTTTGTCTAAGCAGTTAGAAAACAGCTGCTGACAACCATTGTATCATAATTAGCAACAGAACATCAGAATAGTTCAGATATGGAATACCTGTCTCAGATAGCTATCAAATACAATATAAATGAAAGAATTTAGTTCATGGTGGTGAAAGTCCTATTAGAACATCATATACCAAATGTCATTGAGAGGACAATAATTCAACATAGGAACTTTAATATGACATTTCAGCTAGAGAAACCATTTAAATGAATATACAGAAGATAAGCACACAAAAACATTCAGAGCACGGCACACCATTTATAGGGATATCGGGTACTAAAGAATACAATTGTGCTATATTTAGAAGCCAGACAGGTTAAAAGGGTTTTGTTCTTTATTTCCACAGGATGCAAATTGAAATATGAAATCCGATCAAATTTACTTTGAAGTTCAGAGCTACATTTTTAAAAACCTTGCAAGAGGACTACAAAGTCTGTGACAATAATCTTTTTTACAGTAAAGATAATGACCTCATATAAATGTAGAGCTTTTCATCTTCAAAATGATTTATATGTTTATTTGTACATGAACTCCTTTTATCCTATAGTAAAAGATAATATGCAAAGGAAGGATACATAGGCAAAGTGCATTTGTACCACCCTTTTAGATAGTTTCAGTCACTTTAGTTAAATCAATGGAAGTATATGTGGTACATATGACTCTTATTTAAATATGTCCTTCTATTAGCTTAAGCAATCTGGCTTTCTTTTTTAGGAATTTCAGCTGGGACTCTGAGATTCACGATGCCATTTGTTTACATTATGGAAGTCACATCAATGGGTATTGTAAGTGTTTATGGAGATTCTCAGTCATGGTTGTCCCAAAGGTGGTTTTTCATAAGGCAACTGGATTTTCTTTGTTTTTTTTCCCTTGAAGATGTTTTGCTTCCCATCCAAGATGCTGAAGAAGCTTCTTGGATGAGAAGTGAACGTCTTCAAGGAAAAACAGAGAAAGTCCAGTTGCCTTCTAAAAAAGTTCCTTTGGGTATTGTAAGTAATTCAAAGGTATTGTAAGACTACTTCTATAGTCCATATAACTATACATTTATCAACCTCTGATGAATAACTTTACATATTGGATTGTGTTTTATCCTTTCAAATCACAATCATAATATTAATAAGGAGTATACAATTTTCTCATGGATTTATCCTTATTAGTGAAAGACCGTCCACTAGATTGCTGCCGAATTCTGAAATGATGTACTGAATATGCAAAAAGCTGAAACATGATATTACCCTATAAAGAAATAAATAAATGCCTATTACTGGACTCTGGAAAACTGGTGAATTTCTACTTCCTTTTCTCTGCCTCGAATTCAAACTACTACCAAAAAAGCCATTTCTCTTTGCCAAACATTTGGTATAAGAATATATGCAGCAAATAATTGTTTTAATCAATGCAGTGAAGAATCTTGTGATGTACTAAACGCTAACAATTTTTTTTAATTCCCGAAACTATTGTGGGCTATGCTTCATAAAATCTTAAGGAAAAATAAATGTATTTGTCTTTAAAATGTCCCAAAATTCCTTGCATGCCTATTCATACATGGCATCATTCTATCCAGGTCTAGCACGTTGTAATGTTTAAAACCTATGGATTTTTATTATATTAGGTAATATGAATGATTAATGAATTACCCTACTTCCCAAATATTTCCCTATTAATCCAGACTGTCGCTCCACTTACCTACTGTTCCCTATAGTGAAACTGTAAAATAAAATGTTCCGTGTATGTGATATGAAATTTTTAATCCCAGCACGCCAAGTTTCAGATTCACTTGAGACTGAAGTAAAATTACATTTATATGAAAGGAATCATTTTTAATTCAGTTATGTGTCATTTAAACTTCAAATATATCAGCTCTTCTAATGGAAATGTCAGCTCTGTTGGAAGGTCATCAGGTCACCAGGCAGTACTCTTCTAGCTAAAATTATTAAAAGACGAGATTCACTGCTCACAAGGATAGTTAGAACAGTTAGACAAGATAAGGTCATTTGCTGGTCCTCTTCAGATGTACCTGAATATTGTTTCCTTACTTAAAAATAAGGAACAGATTATTAGTTGTGATCTGATTTTCCTTTTTCCAGAATCATCTTTAAGACAGCAGTCTGGTTAGTTGAATTCTTATTAAATATAAAAAACATAAAGCTTATTTTTAGGACACTTCTGGATTTACTGTTATCCTGAGTTCTGAACTGATCCCAGGTTGCTGGTTTATTCATTAACGTTTATTCAATAACATTCTGTGGGTAGGATGAGCTGCAAAATAGGGACTGGCCCAAAGTCTAAGACTAAGAACCTTAGTTCTTAGTGAACCTGGATTTCTAGGGTGAACCTGGATGTCTAGGGCAGGGGTAGGCAACCTTGGCTCTTTTATGATTCGTGGACTTCAACTCCCAGAATTCCTGAGCCAGCACGAATCATAAAAAAGCCAAGGTTGCCTACCCTTGGTCTAGGGGGTCTAGTGGTGCTATGTTAGTTTGCTTTAGAATATCAGTGCTGAATTAAATTCCTTTTACAGCCATGATCTCTTATTGATCATGCCTATTGACTATGAATGTGCCTGAACAGAGCCATTGCACACAGATCTCTACCAATTGTGAAGGAAGAAGACACTTCATTTATATGGAAAACGTACAGGCAAACAATCATGAGTATCTGGTTAGGACAACTAAATCTTCAATAAACAATTAGTAATTCACAAGCTGCATAGAGCTCATGAAATTACCAACACAGAAGGAACAGATCCATATATTTGGTTATAGTGTTCAACTGGAACATGGTGGGTGGTATGGTGGCCTAGTGATGAAGATGCTTGCCTCCCCACTCAGAAGGTTGAGAGTTCAATCCTAGATGATAGATGTTTCTCTCCTAGGATGCAAAGCAAAAAATAAAATAAAATCTGCTGTGAACTCCACATGGGCATCGGGAAGGGCATCGGGCAAGTAAATGCTCAGCTCCATGCAGTCACCCTGAGTCTGCCCAAATTAAGGGAATATAGAGTTGTAAAAAGGGAGTTCAAATCCAACATGGCAAAAACTGACACAAGGTGCAAAAGGAGGAAAGCATTTGATGCTACTGTTACCAACTGAACTGTGTGCTTCTCCTCTTTCCTTCCCAAGGTCATTGGAGCCAATTGCACTGGGAAGAAGAAGCTCAAGAAGCTGCTTTTTCTTCTTAATGCTACTGTTAATCAAGTGGGCTAGGAGGCCTCTCGGTTTTGCCTGAGGCCTTCAGAATCAGCAGTGATAAGAGGAGGAAGGAACCATCTGCTCTAATGATGCAATCTGGTTTTCCCTTCTACTTTTCCTTTTCTATCGTCAGCATTTGTCTGGTGCAGATTTGATGCCAGATGTCTCTTGAGGCTTAATCTTTGCCTAATGCTAGTTTTGAGAGACAACGAGTTGTAATTAAACTATGTCACCTTCATACCACTTTAAGACACTGGACAGAGAGGAGAGAAAGTCATCTGTTTTCATTACTAAATTTGAGGCAGCGGGTTCACTAGCAGAAGAGAAACCCTGTGGATACCTGTCTCACTCTGGCTGAAAAAGCAAATGTTTTATGAGATCGGCAAAAAAAGAAAAAAGAAAAAAGAAGAGTAAACACAAACACAGATGCACACACACTCTTCTGCTCTGGAAGCAGCTGAAATCTGTGCCTGATGCTGAGACAGAGTCAATAATCTCAAACACAGTTAACTTTAATAAAATTGAGCACCGCATCCTCATATTCTACTGTATTTCTACTGTCAATTATTAATGATGAGAGCCTCGTTTGGAAAACCATTTTATCCTCTTATAAAAGAAAGGCTGTATCACGTGACAAACATTTTTAGAATAATTATTATTGTACATTCGGATAGTATTTATTCCAGTTTTTATTATGGCTCCATTCCTTTCAGGAAATTAATCCCAATGTAAATAGAGAGCACTTAAAAGGCTATCCCTGGCCTGACACCTAGGAAGGTTGGAAGGAAAAGGGGAGATTATTTAGTGCTCTGTTTCTATTAGCTCTTTGAGGTAATCCAGACAGGCATCAGCACAACCAGGAGCATCAGCAGGAGTACTATTTTTATTGTAAGTATTACTTTACACAAAATCTTGCAGGGCCAAAAGTAGTTTCTCCTCCTCTCTTTTTAGTTTCCAAGAAACTTGGGAGGGTCCCTTCTGAAATGCCCGATCTGTGGACTGAGCTGTCTCTTATCAGACCATTGCTTAGGCTGTGGGTCTTCCTCCCATCTCCCACATTTCAATGCCACCTGGCAGTGCTGGAAAACTCTGAATAGGATCCATGCCTTGCATGGCATCTGCCAAGACTCTCTGTTTAAATGGGACAGAGTATCCTCCCTTAAATGTGACTGTAGCATTCCTCGCCAGACACGGGATCATATAATGACTAGCTATCATTTGTTACGGTTATAACAAATATTGCACTTAATTGGATAGACCTAGATATTCATATATAGAACACTTACTCCATTCTCATGAATCTATTTATTTCAGACTGTAACGTCTATGGAGATTCTCAGTCATCCAGGCCATGGTTGTCCCAAAGGTGCTTTTTTCAAAAGGCAACTAGGATTTCTTTGTTTTACTTTGAAGACATTTCACTTCTCATCCAAGAAGCTTCTTCAATTCCTCTTCTTTAGAAAACTGAAGAAGCTTCTTGAATGAGAAACAAAACATCTTCAAAGAATAACAAAGATGTCATGTGTCTGAGTAAAGAAAGTCCAGCTGCCTTTTGAAAAAGCACCTTTGGTTCAAAATGTAACCTATAACATACTATATATATATATCTTCTTGAATTCCTCATACCTTACAAAATTGACTACAGATTTCCATCATTCATGTATCATAGTATTATGTGTTCCTTTTATATATGTGTATATATATACTACTATTGTCCATGTACTCTAAATCATATGCTAAATAAATAAATAATAATAATTCTCACATATATTACAATATTTTGAAACTGATTCCCCCCCACCCCGGAGAACAGCTTCCAACTTTTAACAGTTATGGAGGATTGGATTGCAATGCCCTACCTGCTCTTTTGCAGATTTTTTATCTCCCAGTAGACAGTACTGAGGAAACACTAGGGTATCCCACAAAGGTAATGCAAGAAAAGAAATAATTTATAGCCATCATGTAAAAGCCATTAGCAAAGTAAATATCAACTTCTGATAACTTTCTATTAAAAATTTCAAGTAGTTTTTTTTTTGTTGTTGTTTTTGTTTGTCGCAACTGGTCATTAGGGAAGAACTACTTGTAACTGGTGAGCCTCATCATGACAGCGCAGTCCATTTCATTGTAGTCACATTTTAGAATTGTGACAGTTGCATGCAAAATGGACAATCTCCTGAGAAGTTATATTGCTCTCTGTCACTCAAGTCTGCTTTTCTCAAGATCCAGCCCAGGAGAGACATAAAGAGATAAAGCCTCAAGATAGAAATCTTCAGTTACAATGTGTTTCCTTTATATGACTGCCTGATTAAGGTATTATTCATACATAAGGAAGCTCCTTAGTGTCAGTTTTTTACGGTTAACAAAGGAAGTTTCTCAGTGAGTTAGAAGAATGATCATCTCAATATATCTTCCCTGAAGGATTCCTTTCTCTTACAGTACCCCTCTGAAGCTCTGTCCAGGTTCCAGGATTAAATATCATTTTAGAGAAGATTACCTGAAGCAGGGTTTTCTCAAAGATTCCAGGAGTCATTTACACACCGTGCTGTGTAGTTCACACACTTCTGGTACTGTTGTCAATTTGCCTTGAGTTAAAGACAATAGTCTTTCAAACAGCTTGTAGAGCTCTCCTAATGTGTGAAAAAATGCAACTTCGCTCACAGTTTTAAATGTGCATCTTTATAAGGGATTCTGGTTTCTACCCTTCTGTGACTTCTGATTGAATCACTTTCTTTACTCCTTCCTTGATATGAGAATTGCTGGGGTTTTTTTTACAATGTTTATTGCATTTTCATATTACATTCATTATTTTACATTTACAGTATTTTAACTGGCCAATGTGGGCTTTTAGATAAAATTTGGGGAGGGGGGGATGGAAAACAATTTAATAAAAAAACTCTGAGGTATTTTAGTTCATCCTACAGTATGTTATTGCCAGTTTTAGTATTTGTGAGTTGGAAACCAAAAAAGGAATATACAGCAGAAGGAGAACTACAATTAATAGAAGTTTATTAATAAAGCCTAGATACTAAAACAGGGAGTGCAGTGGCTCATGTGCTTAGGATGCTGGGTTGATGATTAGCAAGCCCACTAATTAGATTAGAGGGAGTGTAAATGACTCCTGGCATCTTCAATAAAACTCTGCTTCAGATAATAATAATAATAATAATAATAATAATAATAATAATAATAATAATAATAATAATAATAATAATAATAATAATAATAATAACAACAATAATAATAATAATAGTAATAGTAATAGTAATAATGGTGGAAGTGACCTTGAAGGTCTTCTAGTCCAACCCCTTGCTCAGGCAGGAAACCCTATACCATTTCAGACAAATGGCTGTCCAGTCTCTTCTTAAAAACTTCCAGTGTTGGAGCATTCACTGCTTCTGGAGGCAGGTTGTTCCACTGGTTAATTGTTCTAACTGTCAGGAAATTTCTCCCTAGTTCTAGGTTGCTTCTCTCTTTCTTAAATCTCTCTCTCTTAAATCTCTCTCTCTAAGATTATATTTAATCCTGGAACCTGGACAGAGCTTCAGAGGGGTATTGTAAGAGAGGAACCCTTCAGGGAGAATATATTGAGATGATCATTCTTCTAACTGACTGAGATTAGAGACCCGAGTGCTGCTGCATGGTGGGGTGAGCTCTTGTAATTCGCTCCTGGTCCTGCTGGTGGAACAGCTTGAAAGTGAGCAATCGCAAGTAGATAGATAGGTACCACTTCATTGAGTCCATGAACTAGAGACATGAAAGGAGCCCCCAACCAGGTGTCCCCCAGGCAACAGTGATGTCACTGTCTAATCCTTTCAACCCAAAAGCACCTTAGGTGCTTCCAACATGAACTGGATGGAGTACTTCCTGAAATGGAGAAACTCATTCCCAATCTAGCTTGGTAGCCCAAGTAGCAGCCAAAAGGAATGTTATAGCATCCACTTATATGGGGATTAACTTTGTATGATAAATCTTATAGCTCCCCCTCCCTTCCCATATCCCCTTGGAATCCTCACCTGAGTCTGGATAAGCTTAATCAAAAGAAAATTAGACCTTTTTTTTTTTTTTAGAGTCTACAAGCAAAGAAGCACATAGACAGACAATCGGGGGTCTACTTAAGAATGTTACATGGTATCTTGTTAAGCCTATAGCAACATGATGTAAGCCAGGCTGGTGATAAAGGCAGACAGCAATTAACATATTAAAGTCAAAGAGGGGACTTGTTAGTTCATGGCTCATACTTGGTAAGCAAGCAGTAGGATGCTTCAGAGAGCAACTAGGAAGAGCTAGCTTTTTGAAGCCACCTCTCCTCCTGGTGTTAATTGAGCATGCAGGTCAATCACAGGACATATGATCCATTTTCAATATTTGTGGTTCTGCCAATCTGCATATCTTGTTTTGCACCAACCAGAGTAGCCATTTAATCAGATCCTCCTTATAAATATTAGAGCAAATTCCAAAATCAAACCATCAAGAGGAAACATGATGTATGTAAAAGGTTACAGGAGCTGACCATCCTGATGCACAGCATGTTCCATTGTCCCGTATTTATGCCAGTACTACCTGTATTTTCTTAAACGAGCTAAAGATTATTTTGTGGAAATCTTTCTTCCTTCAGTTGAGAGCTACAAACAAGGAGGTGGAGTCCAGTGCTGCCCACTCACTAATGGAAAGATATCCATTTACAGAAAGGATTTCTCCTCTCCTTCCATGCACCCTCCAAAACTGAATTGAGGATTGGGGATATTTCTGAGAAAATTTGGCAGCCCTAGTAGGAGTTACTGGGGGGGGGGAAATGTGAGGTGATGTCCTACTGCACTACTAGAAACTCCCTGGCTTAGTGCCCAGTATATGTATAAAGATCTCTTGAACTGTACATTTCCTTCTTTATCTACAGATGTATAACCCTATCCAACTCATAATGACTTTGGGAGACTTTACAGTTTTGCTTCACAAAGGAACCAGGCGAATGGGATTTCTACTACAATTGCCTCATCTACCAATGTTAGCAATGTTTTCAATCAGTCACAAGTTTATTGAGGACAAAATGTAATGCTTTTCTACCTTCATCATTGTACCATCCAGCACTGATCTAAGTTCTATGATATTCCTTAATTTGGAATATTATGAATTTCAGTGATGCTTAATTGATATATCGACTTTCTTCTCTGTCCCTTATTTCAAAGGCAAAGCAAAAAAAATGCAACATTTTTTAACAATTAAGTCCTCAAAAAAAAATGGCATTGCTTCTTCCTTGAGGTAGTGAGAGACCAGATGGCTGAAAACAAGGATCTCAAGCTTAGCTGTTTTCATTAATGCAGAAGAGAGAGAACAAAAATGGTAAATATTAGCAGCTGGGTCTCCTTAGGCAAAAAAAAAAAACAACTAAGAAGAAAAGTAAGTCATCATTCTTGAGGGACAGGAACACAGGAACAGAATGCCCACTGATCCCATTGCTTACATGGAAGATTGAATATAGATGGGAGGGGAGGCCTCCTTGAGGTTAGGTGTGGGGAAATAAGATATCTTTGTGTACCAATAAGCTGTGCAATGAAGTTAGCAATTATTTACAGATTTTATTACTTTCAGATTCTACCTGACTGGGAATAAAGCTTTGAGGAGGCATATTTTGGTAATAATTTCATTTTCTATTTTCTATTTTGTGATTTGGTCTATCATTTTGTTTCCCATTTGGAAAATCACGTGCAATCCCACTTTCATGGAAGAGTAATTCTAGTGTTGTACAATCATAATTTTCTTTTATATAAAGTCACTGTGTGGTGATTTCTTTGGCAGGGACCAGGGGTGGGAACTTGTGCCTCTGTGTAATGTAATTAAAGTTTGGGGCAATGTAAGGTATATTCTTGGGCTTCAACTGTTTTCTCCCTCATTGGTTATTCTAGCTAGAGTTGAAGTTCAGTATAGGGAGGAAAGGGGGCATGGTGGCCTAGTGGTTAAGACACTGGGCTTGTCAACCGGAAGGCATGATGGGGTGAGCTCCAATTCTTGCCCCAGCTCCTGCCAACCTAGCAGTTCAAAAGCATGCAACTGCAAGTAGATAAATAGGTACCACTTTGGTGGGAAGGTAACAGTATTCCGTGTTGCTTCGGTTTATAGTCATGCTGGCTACATAACCACGGAAGTGTCTTCAGACAATGCTGGCTCCGTTGGCTAGGAAATGAAGATGAGCACCACCCCCTAGAGTTGGACATGAGAGGACAGGGGAAACCTTTATCTTTACTTTATATGGAGGACAGACATTGTCCAAGTTTGTTTTAGATGTTGGTCTCTATAACATGCCAACTATTATTAATGTTGGAATGTACTGTATTATAGGTTGACTTGTTAAAAGAATAGTAATTATAATAGTAGCTTTAAAAATAAGCAGATATAGTATTACCTAGATTATCAAAAGAGGTATACTTATCAAATGGTGTAAATCATCCCCCCCCTTAATCACCACAGCCATAAATCCAACTTGTTTCCCAGTCAGATTCTGAACAATGTATTAAATACAGAATACAGACCTGTAATTTATTAGTTCATTCTGAATTTGTTCCTTCTTGCTAAGCGTTTGCAATTATTAACGTTCCTTTGAAAAAAATGAAGACCCACTAACTTCCTCACCATAGTTGCCATGGTAGCTTTCCTCTTCCCTGAGATAACATGAAGCATGATGAGGACAGGGTATAAATCTCATAGCAACTATGACAAGACACAAGTAAAAGTGCATTACTGAGCTTGCTTTGTGACATATAGGTTAGTAAAAATGTCCCATTTCTCCATCTCCAAGACATGAGTTTTTTCAAGTTATCAAAGATATTGGAACCTAAAAGACTCATTCTGGTAGGGCTGCAAGGCATTTATGTAATATTGTTATGTTTGTGGAATATCTTTCCCAGAGAAACTTACCAAATACTTGACCTATTTAGGATATTTCTGTGGGCCAATGAAAACTTTTCTTTTACTTTACCATGTATTTTTTTTTTTAAAGAAAACCATCATGTTAAATTTATTGACTGTTATTTTGATGCTATATCTTTTGTGCTTTCTTTACCTGTGTTTTCTGTTTTCTTTTTGTTATGCTATTCAGATATTACATTTTCATAAAATTGTGTTAGAAGTCATTAGGTTCTCTCCCCTGTTCAGTTCATGAAAGCAAATTAAGGCATCTTTAACAGGAAACGGGTTGGACCTGGTTTGCATATTATAGAGTTGAAATTAGTTGTACACTATACACTGTCAAATGGTCTAGAAATATAATAAATAACGAATTTCTTCAGATTTGGTCTAACCCAATCACCAGTTACAGAGGAGATATTCAGAATATCAATTGTTCTGATTTTATCAGAATTGTTTTAGATACTACAGTCTGAGAACTTAAATAGGATGCTTGGAAATATCAGGTCAACTATCTGTATCCTTAACATGTGTTCACCTTGGCATCTTTCAGGCAAAAGGGGATTAATTTGATATACCTTACTGAAAGAAGAATTCATCCTAGAAGCCTTTAGGAGAACAGCCCTCAGGAACTAGTTCAATTGGAAACCAACTTGGCTAAAAGCCAGTGGTGGGGTTCAGCCGGTTCACATCACTTTGGCAGAACCGGTAGCTAATTTTTTGTTGCCCAGGCCCAGAATGGACTTCCAGAAGCAGCATCCACACAGAGAATCGGTTGTTCACATATTTGAATCCCACCACTGCTAAAAGCCAATCAGAAGTCAGAACACCTGACTATAAAAACAGGAGCCCAGCCAGACCCTGCTCGGTGGCCTGTAATCTGAAGAGTAGACCACCTTGCTGCTAAAGATGCCAGTCAAAATGTAATCTGTTGTCACTAAACAAACCACAAAAATGCATAATTGGTGATAGAAGAATGAAGTAAATCTGGTAGAAATGGTTTGGTGTCTGAGAAGATGGTGATGATTCATCTCCAGGTGTACCTAAATGAAATGGTTTATTTATATCTATTTCATTCCAAGTCTGGAACAAAGGTTGGCATGGTAACTACTTTCCTTGTCCTAATGGATAACATTTATAGGTAGATAGATATCTGCTATTCAGATGTTTCTTCCATTCCTTTAAATAAAAGCTATGCTGACATATCCAGACCAAAAACTTCATGCTCCAGGCTGATTTACCTATGGTAGTTTTATGCTGAACAGGTTCTGGAGGACATAGCCGAAAGGCATCCCGGTCATATCATTTGAGATACTGATTGGTTAATTTAATTCTTACTACATTATTCATAATAAATTTCCTGTTGTATGAACTTGTTTGTATTCAGAAGGCTGGGGGAAAATAAAGACCAGATCCTGCTAAAAAATCTACAGAAATATTCTATAAATATTTTTAAATGAAAGGGTTCCTGTAAATTTGAATACCTATATCTGATAGATTTTAGTTAGCAAATTTGTTATGGTTGTTGTTATTTATTATTATTATTTTAAATTGCAATTGACCATTTCTGAATTCTCTGCTGAAGAGAGGATTACTTCAAGTAAAAAGAACTGTTGAAGAGGGAAAGCATGCATTAATTGAATATGTAAAAAACAGCTAAGACCAAGCACTGATGCAGGTTAAAAATTGTAACTTACTGAATGTACAAGAAACAAAATGTGAATATTGAAATAATTAATACAAATATGAAAAATTGCTGTCAAAGAAAAGCATTACATGGTCAATTTCTACAAAAGATTCAGGGGAATGTGGATAAATATAAAACTTGCCAGTGGCTTACAACTGAAACTAAAACTCAATTTTGGCTGCTCAAGAGCAAGCTATTCAAATGAATGCAATAAAGGCCAGATTGCAAAATCATCAAATGATTCAAAGGGCAGATTATGCAAAAATAGCAGAAGAAACAGCAGATCTTATACTCAGTTTGGGCAAGAAGATTGCACAGACTGATTTTAAAGAACAACGTAGTACAACCGCCAAAATGATTTACTGGAATATCTGTAAAAATTGTCATGCGCCAGCAATGAAAATTAGCAGAAACATAGTTGAACAAATATACAAAAATGAGCAAGTAAAATACTGTGAGATATCTGAATACAAATTGATAAAGTCTTGGTGTATAACACACCAGATATAATTATAGTGGCTAATTGTTATGGAATAATTGATATGGCAGTATAACAAAAGGCAAAGAAGTGGAGAAGATCACAAAGTATCAAGATCTGAAAATAACAGAATGACAGAATTGGAAGTTGGAAGGGACCTTGGAGGTCTTCTAGTCCAACCCCCTGCTTAAACAGGAAATCCTATGCCATTTCAGACAAACGGTGGTCCAATCTCTTCTTTCAAAACTCCAGTGTTGGAACACCCACAATTTCTGGAGGCAAGTTGTTCCATTGATTAATTGTTGTAATTGGTAGGAAATTTCTCAAAGTTGGAAGATCGTGGCATAAACTGGCTGTGGTCATTCCATGTCAGCCTCCCAGATAAACCAGACAAGAAACACAACTACATGGGCTAAATCTACTTTATTGTAAGGCCATATTAACAAAATCTTGCAAATCTGAAGGTGCAAACTTCCCACCACCTCTTTTAACTATTTGATCAATTAGGGCAGGTCCTTCTTAAGTTTCTTTCTCTGACTGTCATGTTCTCTTTTTCTTATTTGATTGTTTCCTAGGCAGCATCTCTTCCCCTTGCCTCCCCTTCCAAGTCATCCACACATTCCATTATACAGTAGTTATTGTGCCGTACCAAAAAGACTTGGACAATACCTAAAAAAATCTGCACCTTGACAAAATGTCTACCTGTCAATTATGAAAAGCTACACTTGCTTGGATCTGCACATATACTATGCCAATACATGGCAACATCCTAGGTTCTTGGGAAGAACTTGATGCGAATGAAGGCCAACAGCAGCTAAAGAACTGGCAGCTGTGATTTCATATTGTTGGATAAAAATAATAATAATATAATTTGAAAAAACCACAGGAGCTGCCTTGAGAATTGCTCAAAAAAAACCCCTATTGTTCCCCTTGAAAAGCCTGCAGTCAAAGCTCTGGAAGGCAGACATGTCTACAAACCTGGAATTAGACTGTCGTCTAATTTTCATAAAGCTATAATTTTAAAAACATCATCATCCTCAGCGCCACCATCATCATATTTCACATAAACCAAGCTGACTAAAATTTGAACTGACTTAGCTTTCATATATAGCAGACATTGTGGAATTATATGGAAAAGCCGATACCTGTTGTGAAAATAGAAAACTAATGTCTCCATTTACACACCTAACTGAATTTACCTATTGTAATGAAGATGTTTCTCCCTAGCATGAAGTATGAGTTTGCTTTCCTGCCCAGGGATGATTCTACCTGCTGTTCCATAGGACTTCACTTCATTTATTATTTATTTTATTGATTTAAAACATTTATGTAACTTCCCATTTTATATCAAACTCCGGGTGGCTCCCAATTACCCTCACACAGATGTTTATCTGGGGCTAAAACAGAAAGACCCGTCAATATAACAAATAAAAGAACATATTCTGATACCTTATGTAAGAAGATTACATTGTTAATGAGCATGTTATCATCCCATTAATCACAGTGCATAATAGCTATCCTATCAAGGAAAAAGGGAAGCTAATATATATAAATTAAGGAAGAATCTGATTTATTTTACTTTAAAAAATTTTGCCAGTAAATGCACCAACATTTGTGTTGTTTACTTCAGTGATCTGGTTAAATGGTCTAAAATAATGCTGATAGTGCTAAAGTAATATGGAAGTTAGTATTTGCATGTTGTTGTTGTTTTGAAAAAAAAACCTCTGAGTAATGCTGTTCTAATCCTGATTTCCAACATCTGGCATCTTTTACTTAGTCAATAAATCCCTTGAGACAGTCAAAATGCTGCAAGTTAGAATGCTTGTGCTGGACTGCGTGTTTAGCTTTGGCGAGTTAATTCGCCAAACACAGATAAGGGATCAATAGTGTTTCAGTACCAATAATTCTTAGTTAATAATTTAATAGTTTACCATTTTAACACAATTTTTAAATTAGGATAGGCACAGTAAAAATGCTAAACTTTGCAACTGCTTTATTCATAAACTGCTGTATTATCCTTACAAGAAAGATAAGCAATATGTTACCATCCTTCCATTTAAATTCCTTAAATAGCACACACTTTATTTGTAGCATAATCTGAAAATCAGCATGGTGAGGGGGGAAAAAATCTTGATTGACAGTCTCAAAGGTGCTTTTTTCTTCAAAAGGCAACTGGGCTGTTTTTTCCTTGAGGAAGAAGGAGAAAACATTTTGCTTCTCATCCAAGAAGCTTCATCAGTTCTCATGTCAAGGGGATGGAAGGATAGGTACTACAGTTGAGACTGGATGGTGGGGGAAATGGATGGATAGGTTCTGGTAGGATGGAGGGAGGATGGATTGTATTTCTTTGCAGTCATCTGGTCTTTAGCACTCTCTGAGACCTGATGAGACCACTAGGGGGCCTCAACAGATGACAGATACAATCTTTTCAGAGCTGACTGGGAAGCTCTTAAAATTGGAGGCCATGTTTTTTTTATTAGTGATTTGCTATCGAATTTCAGTGATATGATTTTTTGGGGAGGGGGGATTTCCATCCCAGCACTTGTTCCAAAATCCTGTCTTGACATGGATAACCTTCTTTCTCAAATTCCTCTTTAAGTGTAGGAGATGAGCCTGAGGGAGAGGTCAAATGCATCATCAGTCATGTGTCCCTTCGCATCTACAAGAGAACTAAGTTCTGTCCACCTTGAACTCCTTCTACTCTTATCTCCCGCTAATTTCCCTTGGCTGTTAGTAGTTCAGATTCTTTGTATGGCGCTGAAGCTTACAATAAATCTTTATACCCATTTGAACTGTCTGAATCTCCTGATTTTCCTCGCACTTGACAATAATTCATTTATAATTCACCTTTATCATTTTAAGAATTTCCATGTCTGTGCCTCTGCCTCTAGGCGTTATTGATTTCATGCTTTCACACTGAGGGCTTCCCAAATTCTGACTTTAACCAAAATGGATGAGTGCTTAAAAGGGCACTGAACCCTACAATACATTTTCATGCAACTGCTGAAACTCTTTTGTGTGGAGGTAAACTTCCAAAATTGGTTCAGGCAATATTTCAGCAAGAATTCTATCACAAAGCTTTCAACTGAGAAAAAGAGCAAGAGAGACTGATCCTGGCAAACATCATACCACCAACACAAATAACCTAAATAAGTCCTCATTGAGTCTCTAAAAGATCTCTCTTGTAACCTTTCAAAGAAGCTTCATTTTCTCTCTCTTTTTCTTTATAGCAGTGATTACAGAATGCCATCATTGTAAGGCTTTTATTATCTTTTGGTTAATATGAGTTCAAGTACAGCCTCTCAGTCTCTTTAGTTATAGAAGGATTACTTTTGGCTTGGACTTTTTTTTATCTGCTTCAGATAATACTTAGAAAAAAAAACTATTTTCAAAGTATTATTATTCGGCTATTAGGCACATACAACTAATGTGACCTGCTTTATTGGGCTACCTTTGCTCAGTTTGGTTTTGCATGTCTTAAACTTGGCCACAGGATCATTTAAGGAAGCGAGAACTATGTAGCAGATAGCAGGCATGCAAAATGTAAGCAAGACATTGTGAAGAAAATTATTTTAGACCATGGTATACCAGACAGAAGATGGTTTGAGGGACTGGTCACAAGACAGAACATTGCCATTTACAAAAGGCAGTTTTGCTTGGAACAGCTTAAATATTGCAACGATATCTTTAACACCTTCAAACAACATCTGCCTATCCCAGTTCCTTGGGAAGGACTCAATAGGTAGACAAAAATGCCAAATCCAGTCCAAACTTCTGAATGACTGTGCAACCAACCATAATAATAATATAATGTTAATTCTATTGAGGTGAGCTGAATCCAAACTGTAACAGTCTTGTCAACATGATTACAAATGACATAAGCAATAAACATCAAAGGATTCAAAACCTCCAGCCATTTGATATTGTTTCTGTTTAGCAAGTTTAGGTGTGCTTGGATGATGAACAGTGTGGTGGCCTAGATGTGAAGACACTCACCTCCTGCTTGGAAGGTTGAGAGTTCAATCCTAGGCAGTGACAGATGTTTCACTATCAGGGCAAAAAGAGAAAATATTTGCTGTGAACTCCACATAGGTGTCAGGAAGGGCATCCGGCAAAGTAAATGCTCAGCTCCACTCAGTCACCCCGATCCTACCCTGAAGCAAGGGATTATAGGATCGTAAAAAGAAAAAAAAGTGTGCTTGGATAGTAAAGCATCTGACTGAAGGAATTATCTCTTTGTTTAATTGTGCCCAAGTTAAGATCAGACATACCTTAGTATTGAGATTTGTCATCATGAATGGGAAAAGGATAGTTGTTGGAAATGATCAAAGAAGGCACTTGGATCTGTAGGATCCAAAGTTCCCCTGCTCCTTGACAAGAGACTATACACTGAAGTATCATAAATGTTTCCCCCACCTTTTGCTTACCAGAAGAATTAAATCAGGATTTCCACTCAAAGACAACAGGGAAGTAGAATGACATTTCATTCTTATTTCCACCTGCTTTGGACTAAATGGAAGTTTTGCCTTAGTGTTTTTTTCAAGTAGGCAGATAAGAAATCAGAAATCTTCTTATATAAGTAGCTCTATACCCATGGAAAGAATAGTCTATAGGCCATACATCAAGTGAAAATAGAGAGAAAGAAATGATTTTTTCGAGAACTATAATGGACTGAAAGGAATGTTCACCAAAATATATGAAATATGATTGCGGCCAGACTTATGGAAGTTCTTTCCCTTTATTTTTCCAGCATGCTTCATTTCCACCATACAATGTTATCTGGAAGGAAAAGTCAAAGCATAATTATATATATAAACTTACAAAATATGAGTCAACTACCTATATTTTTCCTTTCCCTTTACCTCCTACTGCAGGTAGATTTTATATTTTAATATTTCCCATGAAATCTTGCTCATGTAGATTTAAGGATCATTTACTTTTCAGTATCTTCATTTAAGTCATTTACATTTACTTTTAAGTAACTTATTTGCTTAGCATTGCAATTTGACTCATATATCAGATTCATTAATGTCAAGAGCTCTGCTATACTGTCCGATTTATTTGGGTATCTTAAATT